>NC_051441.1:843849-844761 GCF_001649575.2 Kryptolebias marmoratus | reverse complement strand
CAAAGAATCAACAACAACAGGTTCAACATTGATCATTGTTTAATCCTTCACATCAACCAAATCCTGAAGGTTAGTAGTGTGAACGCTGAGTCAGCCCTTTGGTTTCCTGTTTTATTATTTTTCTATACTAAGACCACGAGGAGGGAAACATGTCAGGAGACAGAGGGAGACGAGGAAAGTCAAGAGTGTAAGACTGAGGGTTGGGACAATGACAATAATTGACCTGATTATTCAATAACATTTTGGAGAGTGAGAAAATGCCTGAGGAATGGAGGAGAAGTGTGTTGGTGCCAATCATTAAGAACAAGAGTGATGGACAGAGCTGTAGCAACTACAGGGGAATGAAGATGATGAGCCACACGATGAAGATCTGGGAGACAGCTGTGGAAGCTAGACTTGGACAAGAGGGGACTGTGAGCAGCAGGATGGTTTTATGCCAAGAAAGAGCTCCACAGACGCCATCTTTGATTTGAGGATGTTGATGGAGAAGAACAGAGAGGTTCAGAAAGAACTTCACTGAGTTTCTGTGGATTTAGAAAAAAGAACCGACAGGGAGGAGCTGGTGTTGGTGGACATCTGGACATGCATGAGGACAGCAGGACATGCATGAGGACAGCAGGACATGTAAAAGGACAGCAGGACATGTATGGTGTTGGTGAGGACATCTGGAGTGGCAGAGAAGTTAGACTGGAACAGGACATGCATGAGGACAGCAGGACATGCATGAGGACAGCAAGACATGCATGAGGACAGCAGGACATGCATGAGGACAGCAGGACATGCATGAGGACAGCAAGACATGTATGAGGACAGCAAGACATGCATGAGGACAGCAAGACATGCATGAGGACAGCAGGACATGCATGAGGACAGCAAGACATGCATGAGGACAGCAAGACATGTATGAGGACA
>NC_051441.1:838242-842606 GCF_001649575.2 Kryptolebias marmoratus | reverse complement strand
CTCTGTTAGTTTTAGCTACTGCTCTGTTAGTTTTAGCTACTGCTCTGTTAGTTTTAGTTCTTAGATACTCTTGCTTCTTATAGTCAGCCTTTTGCTACCTTTAGGTTTTAGCTAGCTTTTCAATTTTGGCTTTTAGCTCTTATTTTGCTGTTTTAGCTTTCAGTTTGCATTTATTTGTTTTAGCTTTTAAGAAGTGTTTTATTGCCTTTAGCAAGCACTTTGCTTTTTTAGCTCTAAGCTTCTTTCAGCTTTAACAAATCTCAGTGAAGTCATTCAGCTCTCAGCGTTCAAACTGTTTTTACAGGAAATGATGTTTATTTAGCTTCCTTTGAGTTTACTTGATGATTCAGCAGAAAGAGGAAAGAGAAACTTCCTGTTTGACTGAATCTCTGAGTTTAGTATTAAAGCTGCCTGTAGAAACAGTAAAATAATCAGCTGAACTCACCAGGATTAGAATCAGATGTGAGGAAAGAAAAGATTAACTCAGGTTATTTTTCTTCAGATGAAAACGGAGAGGTTTGTTTCAGCTGCAGCTCTGCTCGGACACAGAAAAAATTTCACTTTCATTTTTATTAAAGAGACGCTGAGACTTGTTCATCCAGTCTTGCTCCACCTCCTCCTGCAGGTTTGAGTGTTTATGGGGGTGGCTGTGGCTCAGTGGTTATAGCAGCCGTCCTCCAATGAGATAGTTGGAGGTTAAATTCCTCCACTATGTCATCACATGTTGAAGTGTCCCTGGGCAAGACACTCAACCCCTATTTACTTTCGATGTGCCTCCCATTGGTGAATAAATGTGATCTAAAGCACTGATTAGACTATAGAATGATTTGTTCAGATTAGCTGTGTGGACGGGGACATGAGGGCAGACTTTGTTGTAAAGACTCGAGAAGCCTCCTGGGTATTGATTCAGACATTTGTAGTTTGCCTCATTTCAATGGGCTGAGTTTTAATTTAAGTTAAGTTTAAAATGATTAAAATTAGGTGGTCAGATGAGAGGAGCTGAGTTTTTACCTCCATCATTAAGTGAAGGACTGAAGTACGGGTAAAGTTTGTCAGTGAAGCAGCAGCCAGTAAAGGAGTAGATCAGAGCTGCAGCATCAACATCATAAAAGGAGACCAGACCCTCCTCATAATCCACAAACACCCCCACCTTCTCAGGACCAGACTGGAGACTGAGACTGAAGGACCAGAAAGAGCCTCATACTCGTTTCAGGTTTCAGGTTTCAGGTTTCTATCATTTAAAGTGCTCAAAATTGCATTTGTTTGGACAGATGCTGTCACAAACTGTATCTGTAGGATAGTTGTGCCTTTTGTGATTTACTCTGGGTGAAGTTTTTATAATCTGTCCTAGAGGTTCCTCTGGTGGTTGCTTTGTAATAAGGTTTTGGTTACTCTGGAAAAAAAGAAACAAAGAAATACAGGAAGCAGAAAATGCAAGATGGCTGAAAGTGTTGCAGAAGTTCATCTGTTAATCTGATATCGAGCTTAAAACGTTGTTTCCTTGGACGAGATTTGTCCGTAAGTATGCGTTATGACAAAAATAACAGTTGTCTCTTTGTTTTGTGTAAAAATTGTTTGATAATTTGTACATTTAAGTGAGTTATGAACATGTTTTAAAATATTTTTCAAACTTTTATAATCCAACTTTACTGTGAACAAAACTGATCTGTCTCTGGTCTGAAATATCTAAAAAACAAACCAAAGAGGGCAGTAAATATACATATATATATAATTTTAGTTCTGACTCGTAGTCGGTGTGTTGAACATGTTAATTCCTTCAGATCTTCAGGTCGTCCAGATGTTTGGCAGAGAGCTGAGACAACATCTGTCTAAAATAATGAGCGATGGTTGCTGTTATGTGCTGAGGAGAAACAAAATTCAAGTTTGGTTGGATTAAATATTGGATTCTGTCCTGCTGCACTTTAAAATAATATAATTACTCCAGCAGAGACTGCATTGATGACAATAAATTAATTAATAAGAACTGTGATGCTGTATTTTAAGATAAATTCTTGATTTGTCATTAAGGATCCATCAAAGTTAATCAATTGACAAACCAAGACCATGTTGTGAGTAAATCATAAGAATAAAATAAGGATTTATTTTAATAGAAGATGTCTTTATTGGTCCAAATATATCATCTGTGTGGGAAAAATTCAATTTGTAAATCAAAAACCAAGAGAGAAGCATCTGTTGGTGAAAGTTGGATAGATCTGAAGGGACGTTTTCAACATTATAACTGCACAATAAAAGGAAGTTTAGGCCTCCTAATTTAGAGAAAATATAATTTGGAACAAAGTTCCAAATTGAAAATGGGTTCTTGATGAATTGTTTTAGCAAATTTGTTTTAAATGTATTTATTTTGTAAAAGTCTAAAACATCCTTATGATATGAGTTCATGATTACTGAGTTTTTATTAGAGTGGTTTTTGGTCTTCCAAATAAAGTTAAATAAAATCTTGTTGATATCTTTGGAGACCTTTAGGGCAGCACAGGTAAGACAAAATATTTCCTCAGCTTCGGTCAGCAAAGTTCTACCTGTCAGTGAAAAATCTCTCGCAGGTAGAAAGAATGTTACAATGTCACATGTATGAAGGAGGAACAGCTGGTCTGAAACAGGAAGTAACACTCAGGAGGACCTACAATCCAGATAACCACATTCAGCTTACACACACACACACACACACACACACACACACACACACACACACACTATGAATTTAAAGACAAACATAAGGTACGTTTTGTTCTGATTTTTTTTTTTTTTAACAGAGGGTGGTGGTGACAACACAAAGACCTGGAAGTATTCAGAGCAGGAGGAAACACGGTGAGTATTATGGGCTGTGTCTTCTGTAAACAAATAAAATGTTCTGATTAGGGCCGTGCCGGTCTGTTTCATTCCTGTTTTTGACCCATAATCAGACAGGTGAACTGTTTTGCTCTGAACAGGTCTCAGTTTTCCTCTCAGACCGAACATGAGCTGTTTGGACGAGGAGCAGCCGTCCTGCTGTTCTCTGTGTCAGGACGTCCTGAGGGATCTGGTCTTCACCAGCTGTGGACACAGATTCTGCAGACAGTGTATCGCCTCATATTGGGACCAGTCTGCCCCATTAGGACTCTCCTTCTGTTCCCAATGTTCAGACAGAACCAGAACCAGATCTGAACCGCAGACAGATGAGCAGAGCAGCTCTGAACAAGGTAAGACTGGAGCCGTCTGCTGATGGACACGGTCCTGAAAAATACAGATTGTTAACAAATGTTGCATTTTTGTTACGGTGGAAGGTTGAAACAGATGATCTGAGCATAGACAGAAGTCCAGAGACTGAACAGAGTGAACACTTTAATAAAACAGGCTTTTTCAAAGCTCAGGGTGCAGCGAATTGAAAATTGTGAGGGAAATGGAAGAAAAATGGACAAAAAAATGAGTCTGAAGGATAAAAACATACATACCTGCTGCTGGATATGAAACAGCACCTGAAAAAACAGGTTTCTATGTAACATTCATGAAACATAAATTAAAGACTGTTTGCATAAAAGCAGAGCTGCAGCTGAAGCAAATCCTTGTTTATATCTGAAGAAAAAAATAACAGTTTATATTGTTTTTGTTTATTTTTACTTGTTTCAAAAAAATCCCAAAGTTTAATCTCTTTCTTGTCTTTCATCAGATGTTGGTCTGCAGGAGGTTTTAGATGAACATCAGATCAGTCTGAGGAGGAGATGTGAACGTGTGACTGAAGGAAGTGATGAAACAGGAAGTAGAACCCTCCTGAACAGGATCTACATCACAGAGGGACAGAGTGAAGAGGTTAATACCCAACATGAGATTTGGCAGCTGGAGACAGCTTCAATGACCCTCCATGAGACTCCAATCAGGTGCCAGGACATCTTTAAAGCCTTACCTGAGCAACATGGATCCATCAGAGTGGTTCTGACCAACGGCGTCGCTGGTGTTGGAAAAACCTTCTCGGTGCAGAAGTTCACTCTGGACTGGGCCGAGGGCTCGGAGAACCAAGATGTCAGTGTGGTGGTTCTGCTGTCGTTCAGGGAGCTGAACTTGGTCAGAGATGAGCAGCACAGTCTTCTCACGCTGCTCCATGTTTTCCATCCAACATTACAGAAGCTGCCAGCAGAGAAGCTGGCTGTCTGTAAACTTCTCTTCATCTTTGACGGCCTGGATGAAAGCAGACTTTCACTGGATTTCACCAACAGGCAGCTGCTTTCTGACGTCACACAGAAGTCATCGGTCAACGTGCTGCTGACAAACCTCATCAAGGGGAACCTGCTTCCCTCGGCTCTGGTCTGGATCACTTCCCGACCTGCAGCGGCCAATCAGATCCCTCCTTCATGTGTGGACAGGCTAACAGA
>NC_051441.1:834743-837814 GCF_001649575.2 Kryptolebias marmoratus | reverse complement strand
GTTCTACCAGGAAGACCTGGAGCTGTGTGGTCTTGATGTCACAGAGGCCTCGGTGTACTCAGGAGTTTGTACAGAGATCTTCAGAAGAGAGTGTGTGATCTTCCAGAAACCAGTTTACTGCTTTGTTCATCTGAGCGTTCAGGAGTTTCTGGCTGCAGTCTACATGTTCCACTGTTTCACCAGCAGGAACATGGAGGTGATGGAGGACTTCCTGGGAACAGACTGGAAATCCACATGCTGTAATCTGTTTATGTGTGAATTCATGGAGGAAAGCTGGTATGACAATGTATTTGATGATGATGATGAAGAGGAGGATGAGAAAGAGAACAAGAAGGAGGGGGAAGAGAAGGTAGAGGAGGAAGAAAAGGAGAATGGGTCATTAATTAATAAAAGTGAACATGATCCATACTTGTCTCTGGATTTCTTTCTGGGAAGAGTCATGAAGAAATCAATTGAAAGTAAAACCGGTCACCTGGACCTGTTTGTTTGGTTCCTTCATGGCCTCTGTCTGAACCAGAAACTCTTCCCTGGTCAGAGCAGTACAGAAACCACACAGAGAATTATATACAACCTGAAGAACATGATCTCTTATAACATGTTCCCAGAGACAAACACCAACATCTTCCACTGTCTGTTGGAGATGAAGGACCTCTCAGTTCATCAGGAGATCCAAGAGTTCCTGAAGTCAGAGAACAGATCAGAGAAGGAGCTCTCAGAGATCCACTGCTTGGCTCTGGCTTACATGCTGCAAGTGTCAGAGGAGGTTCTGGATGAGTTGGACCTGAACAGGTACAAGATATCAAGGCACGGACAAGCGAGACTGATCCTAGCTGTGAGGAACTGCAGGAGGTTCCGGTGAGTCCAGGTGTTGATATAAATCCCTGTTGGTTAGTAATGTGTGTAGTTAGTGGATTTGTGCTAGGCATGGACTGCCAATAACTAACACCATGTTTGAACAAAGGCTGGTCCATAAGTGCACTTGGTACCAGGCCACCTTAGGCCAGTCTTTGGTGATTGTTTAACTGATCATCAGTCCTGCAGCCTAATGTCTTAGTCACTCTGGTAGAGAGAGGAGAAGATGGTGGTAAGCTAGATCTGGTGGTGGGGAAAGCTGTTGGAAAGACCCTGTAAATCCAAATAAATACTGATGGTGAACTGAGAACATCAGGTGGAACCCCAACTTGTAGCTCTGAAACAGTTTTCTGTGTCCTTGGGGAAGTCAGGAATCTGGAATCTAAATGGACAATCGTCATGGCCTCTAATGCAAATGTGGCTTCCAGGAGCTGTGGACAGAAGGTCATTGGTGCCTGTCACTGCAGCAACTGGAAGATCCATTCATTATTTGTTATTGTTCTAGAATCAAATGCGGGATTATACTGCACTGAGCGATAAACAAAACTGTGGCAGTGTATTTGGAGCTCAGTTTGTTCTCATTCATCCAAAGATGAAGCATAAATGTGTTACTGTGTGCAGGTATGAGAGAGTCTAATGAGATGCTGCTGTCTTATGTCGTTAGTTAACAGTAAGCCAGAGAAGGAAAGAACAAAATGCTTTATAAAAAATGCCAAATACTAATACTATACAAATACTATTTTCTCATCTCCTGTCAAAATAAATCATGTTAATTTACCTTTCATTTCAGACTGTGTGGCTTCAGCCTTCCAGAGACTTACTGTAAAGTTCTTTCCTCGGCTCTGAAGTCCAACCCCTCCCATCTGACAGAACTGGAATTGAGCTCAGATGACCTGCAGGGTTCAGGAATGAAGCACTTGGCAGATGGACTGAGAAGCCCAAACTGTAAACTGCAAAAACTATGGTCTGTTATTAACTGCTGTTTTCTTCATATTTTCTAATATTGTCTGAGTTGGATTCTGTTGGTGAGCACTAAGGTCATCTCTCTGAATGTTCTGATTGTTGTTTGTGGTTAAACATCAAAAAGCAGTTCAGATGACTCAGCTTTCTTTGAGTTTCTGGATCTGGTGCTGGAAGTGATGCCAGATGAGAATTTCATCATTTTTCAGGGCTTGGAGAAGGGTGATTGGAAGCAAACCTGAGAGAGTTTTCGGTCTTCTGTGCTAGGCATGGACTTTCCATAACAAACGCCATGTTTGAGCATAGGGTTTATGGGGTATCCATCAGTGTATTTGGTACCAGGCCACCTTGGGCCAAAGATCAGTTTTGTAATTGCATCATCAGACCTGTAGCCCTATGCTTTGGACACTTGGATAAAGAGAAGGGCAGAGCGTTTGAGGCAATTTCCTGTTCTTTAAGTGTAGAAAAACAACATTTCTAAACTTGACGAATCACAGTTTTCAATAACTGTAATTACATTATTGACTAAAATAATTGTGATTATTGTTTTTTCCATAACTAAGCAGCCTCAGATGATCCAGACTGAATCTGAATTATCGTATTTCTGTCAGGTTTCCCTGCTGAGCTGCACTGAGGGGATGTTTTTAATATATTGTGTAATTCCTGCAGACTTTAACTGTTTGAAGTCAACCTGCTGAATCCTTACATTTGTCTCATGTTGTTACTTCCTGTCATTTCATCTTTTTTATGAAGCCATGTTGAACTGAAAGTAAAAAAAAAAGCTGAATGCATCTGACTTATTACACAATGTTCTATCTTTTTGTTTTAACACTGAATTCAGGTTAAAATGCTGCAGTTTGTCAGAGATCAGTTGTGTTTCTCTGGGATCAGCTCTGATGTCCAACTCGTCCCATCTGACAGAACTGGACCTGAGTTTCAACAAGCTGCAGGATTCAGGACTGAAGCAGTTGTGTGGTTTTCTGAAGAGTCCAGACTGTAGACTGGAGACTCTGAGGTCAGTTCTTTTATTGTCTGAGGTCCATGTTAAGAGTTAAATCACTTAATTTATTTCATGTTAATGCTGAATTTTCTGTCACAAAGCTGTGAGTTTTCTTTGGTTTTCTCTTTTCTTGTCCTGAATTTAGTCTGTTTATACAAAAATGAGTGTTTGTTGTTGGAAGAGTCTGGGGGCAGGTTGGTCCAGACTCTAGGGGCAGGTTGGTCCAGACTCTAGGGGCAGGTTGGTCCAGGGTCTGGGG
>NC_051441.1:828715-833617 GCF_001649575.2 Kryptolebias marmoratus | reverse complement strand
TCTGGGGGCAGGTTGGTCCAGACTCTAGGGGCAGGTTGGTCCAGAGTCTGGGGGCAGGTTGTTGAGTTTTATATTCCTGTGTTTGATTCTGTTCTGCAGTTTTATTCCTGTTTGTTTGTTTTTTGTTTGTGGATTACCCCTCAGGCTTTTGGGGAATTTTACTTCCTGTTTTCTTTGTCACACAAGGTTTCAGTTCTTGTTGGTGCATCTGCAGCACATTTAGTCCTTATTTCTCACAGTATTCTTTTTGTTTTCACTTCCTTATCTTTCCTTTGTTGTTTCTTTTCCCTGAGTTGTGTTAGTTCTAGTTCTACTTTGGTCTGTTTCGGTTGTTTTACTTTAGTTTAATTATAAAGTTCTCAGATTTGTCTTCCTGCATGTCTGCATTTGCTCCTTCAGAGACCTTCCTCTCCAGTTAATAAATGACAGAACAGAACCACAGTTTCATTCTGTTTATTGTAACAATCAGTTCATGTATGTTGAGTTTTAAAACCTGAACACATCTGATGAAACACACTGAACTTGTTTTATTATTTTTGCAGACTGATGGAATGCAGTTTGTCCGAGGCAGGCTGTGCTTCTCTGGGCTTATCTCTGCAGTCCAACCCGTCCCATCTGACAGAACTGGACCTGAGTCAGAACGTTCTGCTCGAGGACTTGGGAGTTCAGCAGCTAAAGACGTTTTTGGAGAGTCCAGACCAAAGACTCCAGACACTGAGGTCAGACGCACTGATTTGGTTCCGTTCTGATGATCAACATTCATTTTAAACCGTTTTGAAAAAACACAAAGATCAACATTTACTTTATTTGTGGGTTCCGACATTTGTTTAAAATAAATAATATAAATGTCACACAAACGTTGATAGATTTAAAAAGAAATTAAATTCTTAAAAAGGAACTTCAAACTCTTGGTTTTACAAACAGTATTCTAAAACAGTTGTGATGTTGTGTAAAATGTAAATAAAAACATGATAAAATATGGATTAATAAGATTTGCAAACCATTCTGTTTTTTTTACATTTTACACAACATCTCAACATGGTCAGAATTGGGTTTTATTTTTGACATATTGTTGTAAATATAAAAACAGTTAACTTTTTTCATAGCAGGGCCATAAAATCTGTATGTCTAAAGTTTTACCTGTAAAATAAAAAAAATAATTTTATGCATCATGAAAATATTACATTTTATCTTTTGTTTTTTAATAGAGTATAAATCTTCATTGGTAAAAGTGTCAAATTGGCTTGGTGGGTTGTGTAAAATGGAGCTAAATCAGAAATCATAGGTTTAAAAACAGATCAAATGTTGATGCCACTTTATTTGAACTGTCTCATTTTTTTGTTCTTTGTCCAGGTTGAGGAACTGTCGTTTGGACACCTTCAGATTCGTTCAGGCGTTCTTTTTGTCCAACATGTCCCACCTCAGAGAATTGGACCTGAGTTTTAATGCCCCAAACGATTCAGCTGTAGAGTGGCTCTGTAACTTTCTGGAGAGTCCAAACTGTGGACTGGAGAAGCTTGGGTTGGTTCTGACTCCGGTTCTGCTGCAGATGTTTGTTTAAGCACCAACTGAGGCTGATTTATGGACCTTTGTTTGGTTCAGTTTTCTGTAAAGCCCCAGTGGGTGAGCAGAGAGGAGAGAGGCCAGAATAAAACCACCAGCTGCAGCTCCACAGCATCGATTAGTGGGGCAGATGTTGGCTTTGATGCCTCAGTCTTTATGACACCAATATTTGACCTAATTTCATAAACTAGATGCAGTCAAAAGTATTCACCCTCTAAGTTTTTTGTTTTTACAATCTGGAGTTGTATTGGATTTTTAATTTGATCAAAAGTAACAAGTCCACAAAATATACTGCAGATCTACTAAGTACAAAAGGTAAAAATGAATCCTAAAAAACTGAGAAACTGGTTTGTGCATAACTATTCACCTGTTGAGCTTTAAATCAGAAACGTTTACATTCAGAAGCCACAGACCCACCTGCAAGGCGATCTAAGTGTAGCTACACTGAAAAGAGTCCGATCATGTTGTTTTACATCTCCCCTCTATCTTTAGTTTTCTGTGTTCTGTTCCTGTCTGCTCCAAGCTGCTGGCTGATCATTGCTCTTCATATTTTAGTTTCTGTAAAGACTTAAATAATAATAATAATAGCAGAGTTGATGGTTTGGGTAATATTCCTTTACTTGCAGCAAGGAGACAAGTCAGCACAGAGCTGTCTGGAGGGGCGATCCCTCACAGCTCATTTTAAAGCACAACTAACATTACAACAAGGTTAATCAGTGTTTCCTGAGCTCTGTTTCACTCCTGTGAGCCCAAATATAACATTAGATGCAGTCAGGAGTAGCTTATCTCCTCTTCGGAATGTGAACATTTTAAGATCTGGAAACTCCCGCAGCTATGTTACATCCAGCTTCGTCACAAGTCAACGTTGGAGAGCAACAAGCATTCATTTTCCATTAAAGCCCTACCATACAGATAATTTTAATCACAGTCTCATAAATAGTTTTTAAAGAGAAACTCTCCCAAGTCTGGCACAGCAGGTTCAGTTCTGCAGCCATTCCTGCATTTAATAAAACCACAGGAGGTCTAATGTTAGCAGTGGACATATCAGGAAGCTAAAACCAGCAGAATGTGGACAAACTTATGAGACTTTGTTGGAGCTGCCTGCAGTTCTGACCACAGCCAGCTGAGTTTTCTTATAAAGCTGCTGACGTCCTGCCCTGTAACTGTAAATAAGTAAAAACTGAAAATTAATCAACAAAAACATTTTAAATTGCATTTAAAGGAGATTCACAGATCAAAACAAGATACAGCCAGCTAAGTAATTAGGTAATTTAAATTATTTATTAGGAGGAGCAACGTTTGGGTATATTATTTTTATTTTTGGAAGGGCATCACGCCAGCCGCACTAATAACCCAACCGGACCTCAGAACCGCTGGATGAAACCAGCAATTATTAAATGAGAAAGTTTATAAAAGTGTGGAAGAATTAAACTTGTTCAGTGTTTGATTTTCTCTCTTTAAACTCAGGTGTTTTATTGTTCCTTCAGACTGGAGGGCTGCGGGTTGTCGGAGGTCAGCTGTGCCTGTCTGGTCTCATGTCTGCAGTCCGACCTGATCCATCTGAAACATCTGGACCTGAGAAACAACAACCTGCAGGATCTACATGTGAGCCAGCTGTATGATCTTCTGGAGAGTCCAAGCCACAGCCTGGACACTCTGAGGTCAGTGGATGGTTGGACTGTAACAGAACCGGGCTGAATGTTGTCAGAACCAGAATATTACAGCTGACAGCCTCCCATGGTCTGCAGAGATCACATCACATCTGATCTCAGACTGTTTGTTCTTACGTTTCAACATGAAACAACTGATCTATTTCATCTGGTATTTATCCAGACCAGAACCTCTACTGAACTCATTAACTTGGATCTCATAAACTGATAAAAAGTTCATCTTAACTCAGAGACTGCACAAGTCTTCATATCTGCAAACAAAGCTGAATGTTGTTTGAGTGATAATCATGTTTTTGTCTGACTGAGCTGTTTTTTTAGATAATACAGTGAAAATAGACTCAGACCTCAGATTAACCCTCGTCAGCCAGTATCGGTCTGACTGTTCGTCCCTGATTTAAGGTGACCCCTCCTCCAGACAGCAAACTCTTCCTTCATTAAAGAGACAAATAAAAACATTAGTTCCACCTGAAAGTGAGTCTGTCCAACTGTGTGAAACAGTTCGTGGACGGTAAATAAATCTAAGTCCTTTGCTTCATCAGTGATGTTGGTGAGCGAGCCAGATTGAACCTAAACTCTTCTGTTCTAGTGAAAACACCACACCCAGATGAGTTCATTTAGACGGAGCAGGTTTGACACCAGCAGTGTTTTCACATGTTCCAGTGCGAGCTGAAAGGAAGCCTCACCTCTGTTCTTCTCTCCACAGATGCTTGTGATGCTGGCTGTAACGGAGGCCGAGATCAGGACAGGATTTGTTATAATTTTAATAGATATATGTGTGTGTTTGGGTATTCATGACTGTAGAGATTATATCATGCATGTATGTGCTTTATGTATGAGAGTATCATTGTACATAAGATAAAGTAGACTACACTTTAAATAAATGCATTTTATTATGTGTGGGATATCCAAAATATTTTCCTATGTTAAACTAAAATGGAAAATGGAATGTGTTATTTTAATACTTCATCTGTAATATGATTTCTTGTAAATGTAATCTGTAAGAAGAATAGCTGCTGAAGCTAATGGGGAATAAACATAAACAGGAGAGGAGTCCTGATGATCCAGAGACGATGAAGCAGCACAGACTCTGACTGGACTGAGTGGAGCTGGAAGGAGATATTAAATGTTTTTTAAATTATTTGGTCTAACTCAAGCTTCTTGGAACAATCTATTTCTCAGTTTAAAAAATTATTTCATACACATGGAGAGTACAAATTACAGCGCTGGACCATGGAGCTACCAATCTACATCTGCAAGTGGAGTCCCAATTCTCACTGCATGGCCATCTCTCAGTCAATCAGCCCTATTACTCTGGAATGTAAGATCATTGTTGCTTAAAGTACAATTTTGCAGATACAGTTGTGTAATTCACTTTGTCTGCAGATCACACATCGTTGCACATTTATGCTGAAATGAAGAAATAAAAAGCTAATAAAACATTCTTGTATTGGTTGAAACAATAACATTGGTCAGATGGTGGCAGTAGAGATCAGTGAGCTGTGAGGAAACTGGTGATATCCAATCACTGAATAGATGCTTAGAACAGATAAATGTGTGGATGTGCNCAAAACTTTCTCCAGCTGAACAGAAACAAAACTGAAGTTATTATCTTTGGACCTAAAGAGGAGCGAACTACAATCAATGCACAGCTCCAGTTATTACAGCTAAA
>NC_051441.1:816073-828615 GCF_001649575.2 Kryptolebias marmoratus | reverse complement strand
GTTTAGAGTTGCTTATGGCTAAATTAGGGTTAGAGTGCGGGGTTTTGATGTTTGTCTCTTTCTTACTGTTTATTCATTGTCACATGCTGTTTTTATTTTGTTTTTTAATTATGTAAAGCACCTTGAAATGCCTTGCTGCTGAAATGTGCTATACAAATAAAATTTGATTGATTGATTGATAAATCAGATCCTCGTGAACTCCATTACCCATGATGCATTTCTTCTTCCGCTTCCAACCATTCCAGTCCTAAGATGGCGGACCGGCGGCGGAGGAGGAGGCGCGCGTCTCAGGACAGCGAGGACGACGACGAGTCCGGCTCGGGTTCGGACAGCGGGAGGTCGGGATCTCCTGACCCAAAGAGTCGAATCCGCGATCCCGAACCGGTGGAGGCGGAAGTGACCCGGACCGAACCGAAGAGCGACGTGGAGTCCGAGTGTGTGAGTAGCTGTCCAGGCTAACCCCGGGAGCTAACGTCGGTCCCCCCAGCTTTAATGTCCGAACGCGGGCTGGGAGTTCCGGCTGGTACCGCTCACAGTACAACATTACCGGGTCCGAGAGCTCAGGTTCGGTTCCGTGTGACTGCTGGTTCAATATCAGTCAATAAGTGTTCAGTAAACAGGTGGATTCATCGTTCAGACGTAGCTCGATGTTCTGTTCTGGGTAGGAGACGACCAGGCGCCAGTTGGACCTCATTTATCCGGGTACGAAGTGTGACATAACACCGGCCCGGTTCCCCCTCAGTCAGTCAGTCCGAATCACAGGAGGTTCGAGCAGAAATAAGGGTCCAAACTGATTATTCAGCCGGTCTGAAAGTCCAACAAGTCTGTGGTACCGAGCCGGTAGCGTGGGCCCGAACCTCCACGGGCCCGGGTTGGACCCACGGGAGGAGGATGTGACCCACCGGGTTTGATTTGCAAGAAATAAAACCTAAAAATATCTGTAAGAAGAGGTTTTATTCATGGCCTGTTTGTTCTGCGTGAATCAGGACTGTTTCATAGTTTTATTTTAGGGGTTCTTCATGTGTCTGTAGGTGTTCAGGAGTTACAAACATCTGGAGAACATCTGGAACCATCTGAGGATCGATCAGCTGTTGGAGAAGAAAAATCAGATGCATCATTTCTGAAAACAGAACATTTCGGCTTAAAGCCATTAGAATTAATGTCAGCTTAGTTCTGCCCCTGTTGAGTATAGTTGTTGAAATCATGAGTTAAATAATTCTCACTTTCCACCATTAACCGGATGTGGTGTGACGTCATCAGCCGGCGTCGCCTTGATGGAAGATCATTAGACTTTAATCTCTAATATTTATTCAATTACTGAGTTTGATGGAAAACAGAAAAAAGGTGAAGCAACGCAAAACTGAAAATATGTGGAGATGCTTTTTTCTGCCATCAAAATTAACATTTTTATACAAACTTTAAAGAAAACTTCAATCTTTTCTTAAGTTTGCTGTTGTAAAATACAAGAACATTAAATAAAGTAAACATGTGCATCTCCGTTTGCTTTAAAAACCTCATTGCTATGAAATCAGCACTCTAAGGATGTTTATGTAGCTCCTATATAAAATCATGTTACACAAATGTATCTTATTTAACAGGTTAAAATGTAAAAAGAAAAAATGTTGAATGTAATAAATTGGGACTGACAACAAGTTTATTTTCAGACACCATAAAAGTTAAACCTACATTGTGATTTGAATTTAAATAAATTATTGTTAAAACAGAGTTCCTGCAGGTGTTAATGAGCTTCCTCACCTCTGAGGTAACAGGAAGAAAACTGGATGAATTCCTGGTGTTCTTGGCTGCAGGATCAGTTTTACTGAAGAGCAAAAGTCTATTTTCATAAACCTCAGATGTTTAGAGACAGTTATTAAAGGTCAGCGCTCAGTGTTTGTGTTTGAGACTCTTATTGTGAAGGATTGAAACACATGCTGTAAGTTCAGCTGCTATGCTGTTAAAATATCTCGTTATTAGGAGGTTAATCCAGTAACAGTAACTTTGAGATACAATAATAACAACAGACATTCTGTGTGATAATTTAAGGAAACTCAGCAGATTATTAATCCCTTCAGAACATTTTCAACATTATGATAAAAATGATTACAGCAGAAATATCTAAACTATTAAAACATAAATAAACTGCACATTTCTGTTTGATGCAACGTCTCTGAGAACCTGGTGGAAATGGACCAGGCTGAACAGAACCAGAACCATTAAATCTTAAAATGTCTTCAGAGACAATAAACTCATTGAGAAAAATCGTCATCGATGAGGAACTTCAGCTGCAGGGACCGGAGAGGGAACATGTCTGCTTACTCAGAACAGAACATTTGGTTCTTTTTAAAAAAAAAACATTTGGACCCCAACAGAGCTGTTGGTACTGGTCCGATCTGCTCCTCTGAGGTGGTGTCAGACGGATCCTGTGAGCCGTTCTGTTCAGACCAGCTGCTTCCATCTGTGTCGCCGTTTTATTTCCTGCTGGTTCTGTTCGTGGTGCTGATGACCGGTTTCCTTCAGCTTCTTGTTCTGACCTCACAGCGGCCCGGACATCCCAGCAGAACCACTCATATCCAGAAATATTTCACAGACTTGATCCGGTGAACTTTAACAGGAAGTAGACGGTAAAACCACGTAGAGTTAGAAACTACCTGATGGAGCAGAGGTGTGACTCAGGACTGATGTTCATCTGAACACTTCCTGTTCTGATTCTGGTTCTGTCTGTCTGTCTGCAGGAGAGTGAAGATGGGGCTGGAGAAGGTGAGACTGATGATGATCAGCTTGTTCTGTTTCTGATTCTCTGTCATTCCCTCAGATTTTCTGACGGTTCTGTTCTGTTCTGACCCAGCTGTCCTCTCGGACTATGACAGCGCCGACCCAGAAGAGAACGCCTCTCACTCAGAGGTAAACAGAACCAAACGGACTGTGTCTTCAATAAGTTAAACTCAACCGGAAAGGCTTTTCGGATCAGTAATCTCTGGTTAAACGTCTTTGTTAGGATTTAGTTAAAGAAAAAAAAACTGATGTTTTTCTTGACTGTTTCTTCTGTCAGGGAGGGGAGGATGAAGAGGAGGGTTACAGTGAAGAAGAACCTCCAGCAGCAGCAGCCAGTGAGCCCAAACCTTCAGCTGCTGACGACCCGACACACGAGGAACAGGAGGAGGAGGAGGAGGAGGAGGAGGCAGCTGAAGAGGAGAAGCCTGAGGAGGAGGCAGGAGGACCCAGTAAAGAGGAGATTAAAGGGGAGGAGAAAGGAAACCTCGCAGGAGAGAGGCAGAGCGGTGACGGACAGGTGAGACTGTCGGAGAATTGGATCATTGGTCAGTTTGTATTCTGTGGGTTTTACCGGTTCTTCATCGCACCGACAGCTGAGACTTTATGTCAGTGAACACAACAGGTTGGGGCTGGACCTGCAAGTGTTTTTTTACTTTCAGGAGTTTAATAAATGCTCTGTATGTCTTTGTGAGTCCTGACTAAGATTTTTACATTCATTTCAAAGATTAATTGAAGTAAATGCCAGAATCTGGGGAGATCTTGTCATTAATCAGAGCCGATCATCATTAACCAGTAAAATCTCCTGCAGGAGTCCACCGACGATCCTGAGACGAAGGCGGGAGGAAAATCGGGTCAGCAGCTCGATGATGACGAGGACAGGAAGAACCCAGCCTACATCCCCAGGAAGGGTCTGTTCTTCGAGCATGACGTCCGCGGCCACGCTCAGGAGGAGGAGAGGTGAGCCGACCCACCCCCCACCGTCACTTCAGTTTTTCACAGACATCAGAACCAAGGAGGTCTAACTGCAGGATCTGTGTCCACCTCAGGCCCAAAGGTCGGAACAGGAAGCTGTGGAAGGATGAGGGTCGTTGGGAGCACGACAAGTTCAGAGAGGAGGAGCAGGCGCCGAAGAGCCGTGAGGAACTCATCGCCATCTACGGTTACGACATCAGGAATGGAGGCGGCGGCCCTGGAGACCGAGCGTACCGACAGAGACGGCCCAGGTGAGTCCACTGAGCCGGTCCGACCCAAACTTAGAGGAGGCCAGTTTTCTGCCTGTCAGATAAACAAACCCGTCCTGTTTGTGTGTCTGCAGACCCAGTTCTTCTCCAAACAGGGACAAACGATGGAGGGACGGAGGAGGACCGAGACCAGTCCGGTCTTGGCAGAACCGAGGAGGAGCAGCTCCTCCTTCATTTCTCCCTCCCTCCTCTTCATCCACTGCCTTTCCTCCTCTTCCTCCCACTCAGCGGAGCAGCAACTCCTCCAGACCGCTCCCCTCCCGCAGCAGACACCCCCACCAGAACCAAACACACCTCCCTTATTCGGAGTACAGGAGTAATGAATCAAACGCACCTCAGGTCCATCCCAGGGAGCGTCCTGGTTCTAAAGCTCCACTGGAGCCTGCAGGAGAGAGGGGCGGGGCCAGCAGGGGAGGGCGGGGTCCTGGAGGAAGAGGGGGGTCAGCTGTGGTCATCGAGGATGTTTCAGTCAGTCAGGGGAGGGCAGGAGAGGAAGATCTGAGCCCAGCCTCTGCAACTACAGCTGCCTCACCTCAACCAGGGGGGTACCAGTCACCCAGACGGCAGCAGCAGGAACAACGGGGCGGCGCCGACAGATCCGCATCTGGACCGGCTGCCTCCCCCTCTGACCCCTCCTCACAGTCTGCTGCAACCAATCGGGAAGCTTCTCCTCCCACCGAGCGGCCTGTGGAGCGTAAGTCCTACTCTCTGGCCCGCAGGACTCGTTCGAGGCCCTCGGACCTGGGCAGCAAGCAGGCCTCTGTGGAGGAGTCGGCGTCCGGGGGGAACACCTCCTCCCCCAGCAGCGGGGGAGGGAAGAGCTGGACAGGAGGGGGAGACGGGACCGGTCAGACACCGACGACGGCAGCAGCAGCAGCAGGAGGAGGAGGAGGAGGAGGAGGAGGAGGAGGAGGAGGAGGGGGCGCAGGACTGGCAGAGCTGGACCAGGACGTGGCTCGACTCAGTCTGGCCCGGCAGAACTGGAGTCAGAGCCCGACGTCGTACATGCGCTCAGAGATGAGAGGTGAGTCCGGGTAGGGCTGTGCAAGTAATCCAGAAACAGATTGACCCATTAGGCTATTTGGCTCTTGCTCAGTTTAATGTTTTTTTTCCAATTTTATTTCATTTTTCTCATTGCGATTAAATTTAGTCTCGGTTGACCTGAAAATGATGCCAGAGTCCATATTTCAAATTTAGAGCCATTAGGATGTCCTTCTAAAAATAACAAATATTTGTCTTAAAATAATCTAATTTTTTTGTTGTTTTAGTATAGGAATAATTTTTAATTGAAAGTGTTGCTGATTTAAACAAATAAATCGCAGATTTAGCTGCGCATTGAAACAACAGCGACAGGTAAATCAGACTAGCTGCTGGTTTGGGTCTGAAGTAGAACCAGTACATCCTGCTGGTTCTGTGTCCCAGTTGGACCAGACTAACATCTGTTTGGGTCCACAGGCCTTCCGAACGCCCTGCACATGGCCGGCGGCCCGCCTCAGTTCTCCAACATAGAGGAGATGGGCGTCAGCTCCAACCGGGCCAAACGCTACTCGTCCCAGCGTCAGAGAGCTGTTCCAGAACCAGCGCCGCCCCTGCACCTGGGAGTGATGGAGGGACACTACTACGAGCCCAGTAAGATCTCCAACGGTCCAAATGTGACTTCAGATTCAAATCCCAGGAAGAGGAAGAGGGGCTACAGTTAGCTGAGGCCCGGCGGGTTCTGTTCTGATGGAGCTGGAGAACGTCTGACGTAGCTACACAGACAAACACTGAACAGAACCCAGCAGAACCAATGTCTGGCTTCTGTTTCAGGGTTGTACTTCCTCCTCCTCACCTGCAGAGATCAGTCAGCATCAGATATTATTTAAGCTGTTATTTTGTCTCTAACTGTTCTGTCTGATGATGAAAACACGAAAGTTCAGAAATGAGAAAAGTTTATTTAGAAATCCGTCTTATTCTGCTGAGTCAGCATCCAGACTGTCTAAAATCAAAACGAGATCATTTACCTCACTGAACATAAATATAAAGAGTCTATAAAGTGTTTTAGTCCTCAGGCAGTAACGTTCGATGTGAAGTCCAGCTTCATGTTCTGAAACTCTGAACATCAGAATCTGAAAACACTAAAGATCTTTGACTCGCTGTGAATCGTTGGCATTTAAATAACGTTTTATAAATCAGTAATCTGTCAGCCTAAAGAGTCCAACTGTCTCCAGCTGCTTTGCTCTGTTCTCAATCACCTCCTTTGTCTCCGTCTCAGTGTCGTACCAGGGACCAATCTACACTCACGGCGATGGCGCCGCCCCCATCCCGCCCCAAGGCATGCTGGTCCAGCCTGAGATGCACATCCCCCATCCTGGTCAGAGTCCTCAAGGTTAAAACCGATCTTTAAAAAAGAAAAACACTTTTCTGAGTCAAACCTTCATACTGTTGCCTCTCCGCAGGACTCCATCCCCACCAATCAGGCGGCCCGATCGCTAACCCCGCCCTCTACGGTGCGCCGCCAGTCTCTCTGTCGCCTGGGCAACCGCAGCAGCTGCTGCCGCCTCCTTTTTACCCTCCGCCTGGGGTCATGACCTTCCCATATCCCACCATGTACCCAAACCCACAGGTAAGCTGCTGACGTCCATCACCTGCAGAGGGCGCCATTTTCCTTTAACGGCGCTGAAACGATGATGAATCTGAAAATATAACAGTGTGAATATAAACAAAAAAAAACACAAACTTGTTTTTAGGTGTTTTTTGTTTTGTTAAATTATCTCAGAGTTGGTAAAACTAGCAGCCAAACTCTAATTGAGTGTGTGTGTGTGTGTGTTTCAGGGTCAGACCCAGGTGACCTATGGCGGCGTCACGTACTACGACACGATGCAGCAGCAGGCTCAGCCCAAACCCTCGCCCCCCCGCCGGACGTCCCAGCCTGTCACCGTCAAACCCCCCCCTCCAGAGGTTCCCTTTGCCTCAGAGTGACCCCGCCCCTCACCTCCTCCACGCCACCCAGGCTCAGCCCCACCCTGACCTGAAAACTACAGGTGAGTTCAGGCTTGTGTTGCTTGGCGTTTCCTCTAATTCCCCTCAGATGAAGAAGCCGTTTAGGCTTTTCTACACAATCCCCTAAAATATTAAAGCAGATGTTTGAAAGAAGAAAACATTTGTTAGTAAAATATTTGTGAGGTGATGGTTGGACTGACCAACAGGAAGCTTTGATCAGATCACCGTCAGGTGAGGAGGTGGACGTTCTGCTGCAGAGAATCCAGAAATCAGATTATAATCCGCCTACAATTAGGATCTAATTAGACTATCATTATAGTGGAGTGGACTTTACTGTAGTCATTTCAGCTGGGCTACAATCAGGCTCTAAATGAGAATATAAATAGATTATGATCAGACAGTAATTGGACTACGATCAGATTATCGGGATTCTAATTGAGCTATAATCTGGTTATGACGATAATCAAACCTCAATTGGACTCAAATTGAACTACAGCTGGGCTACAGTTAGACTAACTGGACTATACTCTGTCTATAATCAGTTTGAACTGTAATTGGGTTATAACTATAATCAGTCTATAATCTAATCTAATCTATAATCTAAGACTAACGGGGTTATAATCTGCTCTAATCTCTGCATCGTTGCAACCAGGTTTCCTTGAAACTCTTAAACCTGTTGAGTTTAAATGATCCTGTGTTGATTAATCGGGTTTATCTGCTCCGTTTGTAGGAGCAGGGTGGGAGGGTCGGTGAGGAGCTGCGGTCCGATTCAGAGACCACCAACGGTACCGAGGAGGGGGCGGGATGAGGTGAGACGGGCCCACGGCGCCGCTGCTGGATTTGGACTGTTTTTTTTTTTCCATTTTGTTCCCGACACTGAAACTCTGCGGTCGCCGGTTTGATCCGGTGTCTCTGAGCGGCGTCGCTGATGTGAAGGTGGACCCACGGTCCTGGGGAGTTGCTCAGACGGGTCGGACCTGCAGCTGCCGGTGCTGTCAGTGGTGTCGGCAGAATCGAAGAGGAAATATTAACGGTTTGACAGTTCGCTGTACGTCACGTGACACGGTTAACGAGGGGTTAATTAGGTCATTATCAGATGTTCCGAGGGACGTTTGGGTTCAGACTAGAACCTCACAGCATCATCATCATCATCAGACTCTTCATCGGTTCTGATCAGTTTAAAAATCAAAGTTTTAAACGGCTTCAGTAAAAATCTTTTCCTCTTCAGTTAAAAATGTTACTCTTGAGTTAAGTGTCATAAAAAGAATTAAATCAACATTTAAACCAAGAAGAAGAAAACCTGGTTCTGTGGGTCCGTTAGCTCAGAACCGGTCCCAGATCAGCAGCTGCTGATCCGTGGGGTTAGTGTTGGTGTACATAAGAATCTAAGCGTGTAAATAAAAGCTTGAAGAGAAGAACTAGTAACAGATTGTAACAGAACCTCAGATGAAATCGGATCAGCCGGTACCTGGAATGTTAACGATGGGTTTAATGTAGAGAAGGAGCGGAGCTTTTTGTTTCTTTGATTTGAGTTGATTTTATCTGTAGCTGCAGCAGCGCCGTGTCGGCTGCCTGCGGCCTCTTTCCTGTCAATCATTCGGACCAGAACACGAGGAAACGAACGTTTGTTCTGCAGAAATCCTTCAACACAAACGAAAACATTTAAGTTTCCAGAAATGTTTTTTTTTTTTTTTCTTTTTTTTTAGTTTTTCCTTCATGTTTTGTTTTTTGTTGAACTTTATGAAACGTTTGTGGTTTGATGTCAAATTAAAGTGTTTCTCCTTCTGTCTGAAACGTCTGGGTGATTTCTGAGCTGCTGCAGCAGAAAGCCCCCGGCTCGGGTCATGTGACTCTGATCCTCATTTTAAATCCTCTGGAAAACTTAAAGAAGAAGAAATTCTGCAGTTTGTACAGACGCCAACCAGCCATTAGATTATGACCACCTGTCTCAAGGCCTGTGGACATCTGAGGGTCTCCTGTGGGTATCCGACTGAGCCATCACTTTAAGTTCTGGTCTTTGTGACGTGGGACCTTCAGACATGGTTCTGTTAGTTCAGAACGTCCCTCAGATGCTGGATTCAAAAGAAATCTAGATATTTCGGTCTGGATTCTGAACCCAACTTTAAAACATTTATTTGTTCTTTTGTTGTTTCTGAAACTTAAACTCCTTTTTTGGATGGTTTCTGTTCTCTGCTGCCACGTTTATTAGTTTTTTTCCTGAAAAGTTTGATTCTGAATTAGATAAATTTCTCAGAACTCAGCAGATTGAGCTGCAGGAGTTGGAGCCTGATATGAACAGCAGCCAATCCGCTGTCACACAGGTCTCAGGTGACAGAACATGTTTCAGTGGATCCGGTTCTGGCCCACAGATCAGTACCGGGTCATGTTCTGGTGCAGGTTACTTCAGAACTGCTGTAAATCTCACAGATCTGAACTCTCGCGATATTTCCGTCTGACTCTCCAGCTTCGTGTCGTCACGGTTTTTTGTTTTTTTACACGCTGACAGCGGGAACGCGCCTGCGCGCCCGACCTATGCGAGTCACGGGAGCGCGCAACTGCAGCAGAACCGCGCGGAGAGGGCGGGGGCGCGCGCACGCTCCTCATCACTTCTTATTTCACAGAAAGGGGGAGGAGGGGCCCGAGAGAGGCTGGCGGACCGTCGGAACCTCTGCAGCATCCGAACCCAGACCAGGATCCGAACTGAGACCCGCAGACCTCCGCGGAGGCTCAGAAAAACGACTGCACCCAAACGCAGCAGGACGGCTCCTCCTCAGGTGAGCTGGGAAGGATCCCGAGGAAGAACCGTCGATCTGCCGAACCTCGCGGAGCAGCAGCCCGGACTATCAGAACCGGGGAAGAACCGCCGCCTTTAGGCTCACCGTCCTCGGCTCCTTGGACCGCGGGTTCGGACTGTGTGGGTCCAGAGATTCGGTTCGGAGCCGGAGCTGGAGCTCGGTGTTCCTGCAGTCAGAGAGCACCGGGGGGAGGAGCGGCCCGGTTCCGGACGGTTTGTAGTAGAATCTGGACTGAAGGAGCACTGAGACCTGAGGAGGACTCTGCACCGCCTCCACCCATGGGTTAGACCCGGACCGGTTGGACCCGGACCGCCGACCCAGAACAGCCCACAGAACCCACAGGGTCCGATCACACCTGCCCTGCCCGACCCGACCTGCAGGGTTCGGATGATGTAGGATCCAGCTGCTCCCTCCCTGAGAACCTCGGAACCACCGCCCCCCCACCAGCAGCCCAGAGACCCACCATGCCGGCCGGGATGAAACCTCTGGAGAAGTTCCTGAAGAAGCAGACCACGGCTCTGACCCGGGCCGGGGGGTTCGGAGGGGTGGCGGACAAGTCCACCGGGGGGACCGGGGCGTCCCGGAGGAGGGCCAGTCTGTCTCGGGTCGTCCCGTTCTTCAGGGAGACCTCACCTGAGAGCGGGCACGCGCGGGAGGTCTTCAGGTGAGTCCTGGGTCCGATCCGCAGGGCCGGTCCCGAGGGATGGGGGTCCGGGACCCGGGTTCGGCCCGGGTTGGATCTGAGTGTTTAAATGTCTGAATGTTTTCTGTTTAATATTTAATCTGCAGTTTAACCCAAAACTAAAATATTCCACCTAAAAAAATATCAGTTTTTATAGTATATATTTTAATAAAATAGAATAAAAATCAGCTGGACAGTTTGGGTCCAAACTGCTCTGTGAAGAAAACCTGAGAAAACTCCTTAAAAAGCCTTTCTGTAGGTTTTCTGCTTATTTTGCATCATATTTGCAGCTTTTCTCAGTTTATCCTGTTTGGCTCAGTTTGAGGCTCATAATGATTCTTATTTCTGCATGTTGGTTCAGGGAACTAACTTTGACCTTTCACCCCAGCCCTGACAGCGAGGACCCCCCCTCCTGGCCCTCAGCCACAGGAACCTGTCCGGTCTCTGTGCCCAGCAGTGCCAACGGCTCAGGTTCTGGTTCTGGTTCCGGAGGAGGAGACGTCCGCAGCCCGTCTCTGTCGAGTGACGAGCAGAGCTCCGAGGCCAGCCTGATCACCGACACCAGCAGCTCCGGAGGAGGAGGAGGAGGAGGAGGAGGAGGAGGAGGAGGAGGGACGCCTCTTCATCCTGACACTCCCGACAACCTGACGCTCGCCGTGCTCGACAGCGTGGCAGGAAAACGCTTCGGACACTGTGCAGGTAAGACGCTTACCTGAGTGGGAGGAGCCAGAGACAACAAGGTTTATTGTGTTAGGATGGATGTCTTCAGTCTGAATCGTCTCTTGAGTTGCAGATGTTTGTTTACAGATGTGGGTCGGTTGTTGTTGTTGTTTACAGATGCGGGTCAGTTGTTGTTGTTTACAGATGTGGGTCGGTTGTTGTTGTTTACAGATGTTGGTTGGTTGTTGTTGTTTATTGTTTGTAAATCTTTGAGTTTTGCATCTGAGGTTAAAATAAAATTCAGACTCTTGATCTGATGAAGTGATCAGTTAATTCTAATGTTACAGTTTATCCAGTTAACTCTGAGTTTATCCTAAACTCTGCGAGCAGGCTTACTTCACAGAGTCTGTTACCGTGGTAACGGATAACTGTTACCATGGTGATAAAGTCTGACTGTTTCTGGGATGGAAAACTCAGTTTGTCTAAACTCAGGATCAACTTACTCTGAATTTTCACTCAACCTGCTCTCTGAAATACCCCTCTGAGTGATGAAGCTCTGCCTCCTGAGGAAGAGGAGGCTAACCTCTGACCTCTGACCTCTGACCCCAACAGGAAGAGAATCTGTTTGATGCTTCAGGTTTAAGTTGATTCGAGACTCAGAGTTCAGATTCACTCCTGCAGAAACATTTAAATTTTTCACCTCAGATCACACAGACTGCAGCCTCAGCTGAGTCTGTGTGTGTGTGGGAGTGTGAAAGTGTGTGTGTGTGTCTTATATAATCTGTGCCGTGTCTCTCAGAGACTCAGTTTGAGTATCTGAGTTGAAGAGGCTGGTGATGCGTTTGTGTTCCTGTAGGAATCTCTGGCTGTGAACCTGTGTGTGTGTGTAGGTGTGTGTGTGTGTTTGATTGACAGCTGTGTTTCTAACAAAGAACCATCTGATGTTTCTCTCATTAATGATTTAAAATCTTCCCGCTGTGAAAACGAACTCTGACACCTTCTGATCCTCCGACTGTTTATTTGTTCTTTTGGTTCTGATCGAGCCCGGTTCTGTTCAGAAACTGTTCACATTTTGGTTCTGAGAAGCTGCAGAACTTTAGACAGAACCGAGATGGGTTCTGCTTCCACTAGAACCTTTTATTTGTTGTCAAGAATTCACACAACGAATTAGAACCGACAGCAGTTTGTCTGACGGGTTTTTAACTTTGTGTCATTGAATATTTAAAAGTCACTCTTTTAAGTTTATATATATATATATATATATATATATATATATATATATATAAATTCCCTTCTCACCCTCCGCGGGTGGTCTTTGTTTCATCCTCTGAGCTCGGGTCCTCTACCAGAGGCCTGGGAGCTTGAGGGTTCTGCGCAGTATCTTGGCTGTGCCTAGAACTGCACATTTCT
>NC_051441.1:809396-814990 GCF_001649575.2 Kryptolebias marmoratus | reverse complement strand
TATATATATATATATATATATATATATATATATGTATATATATGTATAAAATAAAACCATTTAACTTTCTGATGTAAATATTTTCGGATGTATGAAAAACATTTTAAATAATTATTAATAATATTACTATAAATTAAAATATGTTAGATGCTTTTCATAAAATATTTAATGTTTTATCAAAGAAATTAAAATAATTAAATGTTATAGAAATAAAAAGTTTAATCAATAAAATAAGATTTTTAGTGTTAAAATAAATGTAATCAATCATCTGGAGGGAGACAGAAATATGTCCAGTTTGTGAGAGAAAAGATCTGAAACCAGAACAGGTCGGTGGTTCTGAGTTAAACCAGAACAGGTCTGACCCGAGACAGAGTGATGATGTGTTCTGGTTCTGACCCGAGACAAACTGAACCCGTTCTCACCGAGTCACAGATTATTCCTGTCGACACTCAGAGGTGAAATTATCGACTGGATTTTCGTCGTTTAGACTTTTATTTTAAATTAGATGCACTTTTCTTTTTATAAATAAAAACATTTGAACATTTCAAGGATTAAAGGAGATTTTTTAAAAAATAAATATTTGCAGATTTTGCCTTCTTCTATCAGACTGAGGTCAAAGGTCAGAGTTAAAGACGTCTGAGAGAAAAACTCATTGGAAGGAACATATAAAGAGAGAAGGACTGGATCAGGCGTGGAACCGTCCTGTCAGGAGTTTTTATGGTTCTGTTGTTCTCCGGTTCTGTCAGAGTTCCTTTTAAGTGTGTCGGTGTTTTCAGGTTTAGTTTGGACCTGCGGGAGGAGGGGCTCCTGGTCCGGTTCTGGTTCCGAGGAGCAGAGATCTTCGTGTTTTTTTTCTCTTCGCAGCAGGAAAATGATTCTGTTTCATATTTAATGACCGAGTCAGCCTGACCCAGATCCAGGTTTTATTTCAGTCCAGAACGTGTGTCGCGCCCTCAGAGCGCTCAGCCGGACCGTTTGGACGGTTTGAAAACAGGTTTGATGTCATGATGGCGTCTCACCTGTCAGGTTCTACCTGCTGCAGGTGGGTGTGTCTGTGAGACACGCCCACCTGCAGGGACTCTGGAACGACTCTGGACCAGATGTCAGAACCGATTCTGGACCAGATGTGGGACACAACTGATGGAAAAGGAACCAAACATGTTCTGATGAGTTCTGATGATGAAGAGGGGGAGGAAGAGATGAAGATGATCACTTCCTGTTTTTGTTGTTAATCTGCAAATGGAACTCAAAGTCAATACGCTCAGGTCAAAGGTCACTCTTACTTTACACACGATTGATTGGTTTGTGTGTGTGTGTGTGTGTGTGTGTGTGGGAAACTAAGAATGTAAGACCCGCCCCTTACCAGTGACATTCCTCTCTCTAATTGGTTCCCTTGTAGAACATTTTGATCTTTTAAAACATGAAAGAAAAACAGGTTGCTGAAGGTGAGACTCACCTGAGGACATCACTTCCTGTCAGAGTCTCTGTTTCCACGGCAACGTCTGGCTCTCATCCCATAATATTCCCCTCCTGCTTTACAGTAAAATGCAGCAACGATAAGTTTCCTGAGAGTTGCATAGTTGAGAAACTGATTTCTTCTGTAACACACACACACACACACACACAGCAGGCGTGTTGGAGCAGGCAGGTGTGTTCAGGTGAGGCGGCGTCACGCCGTGGAGCTGAATGTAAACAACGTTTGTGTTCCTCTTTGTGTTGAAGGCGTTTCTCTGGTAAATCTCTGAGTTCAAACGGTTCAGAAAATGAAAAATCAGTTTCTGGTCCTGAGAACAGTTCAGTTAAAACCTCTGTGTGTGTGTCTGTGTGTGCATGCGCACGTGTGTGTGTGTGTGAGAAGAAACAGATAAAAAAACATCTGTTTTTTCTGTGTTCTTTTATTAAACACAAACTAAATGAAGAACTGGTTCCAGCCCAGCTGCTTCCTCAGGACCTCAGAGGTTCAGGAGCTGCAGAGGAACTCATCAGCAGGTTCTGCTGCTCTGCATCATTCAGGTGTGTGTGAACACAACGCCAAGGTGGAATGACATCAGCAATAATCTGGAAGCAGCTGTTGCTGCCCATCAATCTGGGAAGGGTCAAAGGTCATCTGGAGTTCATCATTCTACAGACGAAAAGATGATTCACAAGAGGAAACATTTAAGACAGCTGCCGTACTTCCCAGGAGTGGCAGATTCACCCTGAAGGGCAGACAGTGCAATGCTCAGAGAAATGAGCTCCATCTCAGACTCTACAGGCCTCAGTCAGCAGGTTAAAGGTCAAAGGTTAAAGCCTCTTCTCTCTAAAAACAACATGGCAGCTCGACTTAGTTTCATCTGAAGGAACCAGAAGACTTCTGGAGCAGAACCAGACCAGAGGACAGATGTTTACCCAGAATGCACTGCAGCTGTCAGCACGGTGGTGGAGGGCTGATGGTTGGGGCTGATTCTGGAGTCAGATGTGAGGCCATCTGTCTGACAGGTGAAGCTTGGACCAGCAGTCCGACTCAGATCATCTGAACAAGATGTAAAAAATTAGGACCCTTTTTATTTTTAATTACATGTAGCCATCTTTGTCTTGTTGCTGTTTGTGTCTGTAAACTTTCTGGTTCTGATCGAAGCCGGACTGGTTCTGGATCGGAACAAACACTGATTCTCCTGTTGGTTCGCTGTGAGAGGATTTTACTCTCCGACGCTCTGCAGGACCAGCAAACGGAAGCAGAAAGAAAGTGAGAGGCTGATCTGCGTGTGGGAGGAAGATTTGCTTCTGAGGAGAAGAAATGTGCCCACTCGTTTGTCTCTCTGGATGCTTTTACCTCCCCTCCTCCTCCTCCTCCTCCTCTTCGTCTCCTTCGACCCGTCAGTGCTCCACATTTATCTCTTTCTGTGCAGCAGGTTGTTTCATCCTCATGAACATACATGTTCTGTGTGAGGACACATGAGAGGCTCTTTAGCACCTGTTCACATAGCAACCAGCTCTCAGCGAGACGTTTGGAGAGGAAGAGGAGGTGGGAGGCAAAAAGAGAGGAAGAGGAGGAGGGACGCAGAAATAAAAAGCTTCATGCAGGAAAACGTCCAACTTGTCTCCTCAGAGCAACGGACTCCACCGTTTTACTGACCTGTTCAAACAGGAAGTGACATCAGACAGTTTATGATCAACCATCGATAACCAATCAGAGGTCAGCAGCGTAGGAAATGAGACAAATGTCTGTAAACCCCAGGTCTGATAAAGCTGCGTCGGTGTGTAAAATGGAAATAAAAACAGAATGCAAACACTGAAACTAAGAATTGATCCATTTTCAGGAGAAAATCAGGTCATTCTGAATCTGATGGCAGCAGATGTTCCAGATGTTTCCCTCATCAGTCTGTAAACATCTGGACCTGAGGTCGTCCCATTCTGTCTGTAAACATCTGGACCTGAGGTTGTCCCATTCTGTCTGTAAACATCTGGACCTGAGGTCGTCCCATTCTGTCTGTTCAACAGTCTTGGACGGGAGCAGATGTTCTGACACCTGGAGGTCCGTTCCTCACTGATGGAGTCTACATTTAGCTACTTCTGATTTTAGCTTTAGCTTCTTTGAACTTTAACAGCTCAGTTTCAGCTTCTTCAGCTCTCAGATCTCAGACTGAAGTTATTTTTCTATTTAATTTGAATCTGATATCGTTCTGTTTGTGAGGACAGGTTTTGTCCTCATCTGTCAGCAGCTTGATGTTCCGTTTTGTTCTCACACTCCTTCAGTCGTTCTCACAGTTTTTCTTCGTCCCATTTGGATCAGCTGATTCCTCTTCCTCCCACGTTCTCACTCTCTCTGTTCTCTCCATCCTCGGTTCTTCCTCACATTAAAGATTTTAACTCTTTGTGATGCAGAAATCAGCGACTCTGGGTTCTTAAAGTTCTGTTGTCTCGGACCTGTTTGGACCACAGCCCAGTTCTAATGACACAGAACATCTCTGGTTCTGTTGAAACTTAACAGACTGAGTGGAAGTGTGGTCTGTGTTCTGTAGGACGGTTCTGTCTGTGTTCTGTAGGACGGTTCTGTCTGTGTTCTGTAGGACAGTTCTGTCGGTGTTCTGTAGGACGGTTCTGTTGGTGTTCTGTAGGACGGTTCTGTTGGTGTTCTGTAGGACGGTTCTGCCTGTATAAACTGGTTCTTTCTGCTCGGACCGGACTTCCAGCTGGGCTCAGGACTCGTGCGGTTTGGATTTGGGGGATTTGGACTCAGTTTCTGGTCTGACTTGTTCAGGATATCAGGCTCCTTTAAACCCGGTTCTGATACCATCAGCTGTCTACATTAATGTATAGAAAATAATAATAATAATAATAATTGTTATAATAAGTCGTTCTGCTGTTGGAAGGGATGCTGTTCAGCAGCATCTTGCTGAAATATGAAAGGCCTTCCCTTTTGTTGCTCCGAGAACAACTTTCTGGTTTTGTTGCTTTTTCTTGTTTTTATTTTTCTAACTGAAGTGAAAAAACTTGAGTTTTGTTTTTCCTCTAATTACAGATTTGGTTTTGTAGAAACTTTCCTGTCTGGCTGGTGACCTGTGTTTGAACTTTCACCTTTAGTTTTTACAGCAGGGTACCGATCGGATCAGAACCACAAACACTTTGATTCATCTTCACTGTTTCTTCTTCTTCTCTCACATTTCCCTCTTCATCGTCTTACTGTCGGCAACGTGGTGTCTCCATGGTAACCGCCTGCAGAGAGGCGGGCCCTGACAGGACACACCCACTGCAGCATGGCTCACACACACACACACACACACACACACACACTGAGCAGCAGGATATTTTAGTAAATGTGACCACAGCTTTGAGTGGAGCTGCTTCAGCATCTTAAATTACAGCTCCTCATCGTCGCCTCTCTGCTGCGTGTCGCCGGTTCTGCTCCGAACATATAATCAGCACCGAGTTCATCTCTGCATCCTCCTCTGAAACACAGAAACACTGTGGCCCGGTTCTGACCGTGTTCCAGGCACCTTCAGTTTGTGTAAAACTCAGCTGTGGGCTGATTGATATGTTAAATAAATCTAATATGAATATTTGGAGGTTCTGTAAAATGATTAAACTTGTTTGTTTTCATGTGTTTTATCTTTAAATGAGCATGAGTTTGTGGGAAAGAGTTTTCTGAATCCAGTTTGTTCAGTTCTGATGGTGCGTTCAGGGACACTCTGTACATTTCACCTCTCTCTGTGTGTTTGTGCAGAAACGCTGCTGGATGACTTCATGTTGACACATCCCATCTTCCTGACGGCTGACAGGCTCCAGCAGGTCCTGCTGCAGCAGTATCCTTCGCCCACTCAGACACATAATCAGCCTGATAATGTGCTCCTGGCGCTGTGCACGGCCCGGCGTGCACGCTCAGGTACATACCTGAGTCAGTGTGAAAGTGCCACGAGCTCCGCAGGTTTGGTTTTTGAACATCAGGTGTGTCTGTGGATCTTTGCCTGCAGGCTGACTGTCTCAGCTGCTCGGGCTTCAGGTTCTGTTCAGGTTCTCTTCGCCCCACCTAGTTCTGTCCGTGNTGTTTGTTCTCCTCAGCTGCTCGGGCTTCAGGTTCTGTTCAGGTTCTCTTCGCCCCACCTAGTTCTGTCCGT
>NC_051441.1:804732-809296 GCF_001649575.2 Kryptolebias marmoratus | reverse complement strand
TGTTTGTTCTCCTCAGCTGCTCGGGCTTCAGGTTCTGTTCAGGTTCTCCATCCATTTTCCCATCATCCATCCATCTTTCCAACCATCCATCCATCCGTCTTCTGGTGGAACATTAACGTGTTTCCAAACCATCTGATCGTTCTAACTCGTATCCTGTTTCCTGCTGCTGATGTTGTTGCCATGACAACAAACAAACAAGCAGAGTGTCTGTATTCAGTCTCAGAGAGCAGCAGTCATGATGACCCACATTACGCACAACAACAACAACAACACCAACCTGATCTTAAACCACAGGCTTTAAAGCAACACAGAACACTTTGTTCTGTTCAGGTGAGTTCAGTCAAACCAGCTGCACGTTCTCAGTTCTCCGCTGAACTTAAAATGAGAACCCTCCTCAGGTGATGAAGCAAAACAAAAGTCTTGAAGCCTTTCATTAAACCTACCAGGACCTCCCTGCTCTGGATGACTGAGAACCTTCAGCAGAACTTGGTTCTGTTCGGAACCACATCTGGAAACTGTCCACACATGAGGCGTGCTCCAGAACCAAACACAAAACTCATATCTCAGCTGGATAAGATCATTAAAGAAGATCATTTCCAGATTTGTTGAAGATGAAAGCAGATTTTAAAACTTCCTCTGCAGAGTGATGAAGAGGAGGAGGAGGGGCATGAATGGAGAGAAATCTTCACCTTCATCTTCTGCGGTTTAAAAAATCCTGAAGAAATGAACTTGAAGCACGAGGCGTTCAGGGACCTCACTCTGTCTGCACATGTGCAGATCCTCCGGGTCCTTCAGGTTCGGCCCGGTCCACATGGTTCTGAGCTGCTGAATGACGAAGAAAAACAGGAGGCATGATGGGAAATCTCAGCACACACTTCCTCACAGACAGGACAAAAAACAACCAATCAGAGAGCAGGAACCAGGTGGGATGTGCGTGTTTGTGCTGTTGTGTGTCTGTGTGTTATGTGGGTCATCATGGCCGCTGCTCTGATTCTGTTCCTGATTTAATATTTGTTTGTTTGTTTGTTGTCATGGCAACAACATCAGCAGCAGGGATGAGGATGTAACCGTGGTTGGAGTTTGATCGTGTCCTGGTTTCCTTAAATCAACGTTTTCCAGATTCTCGCTGGAGGGAGAGGGGGGAGGCAGGGAGGGGGAGGCAGCGGGGGAGAGGAGGGATGGAGAGGCGGTGATGAGCATCGCAGAGAGGAAGCAGGCGGTGCTTAATGTGGCGTTCAGGTACCTGGATACGTACAGAGAGCTGCTGCAGGAGGAGGGCGAACGCAGCAACAGCTTCCCTAAGGTAAGAGTTTGTCTGATTTAGGCAATTTATTTTTACAAAACTTTATCTTGTTTTGGTTGTTATTTCTTCCTTCAGCATCAATGTGTAAATTTTACCCGACGTGACGTTCCTTCCTCTGAGCTGCATGAAATGTTCGCAGTCGGCCCGTTCTGTACAGTTTGTCCAGAACTTTTTAAAGAATCTCAGTGGAGTTAAAGTTCGGGATTTTGTTTCGGGTTTGTTGATGTGTTTGTGATTGAAGTGAAATCTCTCCGGCTGTGTGTCTGTGTGCAGGAGCTGTACATGTGTGCGGTTCAGGATCTGAGTCGGTACCCGGAGCTGGTGGAGGACGTCCTGAAGCTGCAGAGATGGACCGAGATCCTGCACTGCCCGTAAGACCCAACAGAACTCACAACTTTAGATCTTTACTTTTTGTTTGGTTTAAAAAACATTTAAACACACAAACTGCAGAGATGTTCTGAAGGTTCTGCTCATGGATTTCTAGTTGTTAGATCGTCTCAATCTGAGAATCAAAACCTGAAGTTTGTTGTTATTTATAGATGGAGTTTTATTAGAATAAAATCAGTTCTGAGGAGCTTAAAGTCCTTCGAACTGTGTGTGTTCGCTTAAATCCTTATCTTGTTGGCTTTTCCTCTAATTGTTTGATCAACATATTAAGTGTGTTGTTTTGTTTTATTACGTGTTATTTTATTTTATTTTATGTTTGTTTGTGTTTTCCAGCACTGATGAGGAGAAGGAGAGCAGGAAGAAGCAGGTCCGTCCTCTCTTCAGACACTTCAGGCGTATCGATGCCTGTCTGCAGCCCCGTGAGGCATTCAGAGGCTCCGACGAGAGTACGGCAATTACAGATACCTGCACACACAGACACACACCTGTGTACAGATACCCGCACACACAAACACACACCTTTGCACATGCAAAGCACCAAAGCTGCAGCACACTAAGATCTGTAAACACAACACACACCCACAATAGACATTCAAACACAGCTGCAATCTGTGGTTGGGATATACAAATCACATGCTGACACACCCACACACCCACACACACACACACACACCAACACACACATGCACACACACAACAACCTGGATTGAATTTTAATAAACAAAAAAAAATTCAGGACGTTTGTTTTGTTTAAATCTTGGTTCTGTTAAACTCAAGGCTGCAGTTCCATCTGTGTCCTGCAGAGGGAGCCAGAATCCCACTTCTCATCTGTGTGTGTGTGTGTGTGTGTGTGTGTGTGTGTGTGTGCAGTTTTCTGCAGGGTGTACACTCCGGATCACTCGTACGTCACCATCCGGAGCCGCCTGTCCTGTCGGGTCGGAGAGATTCTGGCACTGGTCCGAGAGAAACTCCAGTACAGCGAAGACCAGCCGGTTCTGCCTGGAAACCTGATTCTGGTGGCCGTCACATCAGCCGGAGGTCGGTGCACGCGCACACACTCACACACACACACACCTTCCCACGTGTTTCTGACTGTGTTTCATGTGATGGATGTTTCAGAGAAAGCCGTGTTCCGACCCAGCGATGAGGCCGTCTTCACCACGCTGGGAGTCAACACTCACCTGTTCGCCTGTGAGCCGTCTGAACTGGAGTCTCTGGTGAGGTTCTGATTCGTTCGCTGGTTGGTTCTGATCCGTTCACTGGTTTATTAACTCGGTGTTGGAGAACTGCCACCAGTAAAATCAGGGACTATTTTAGTAAAATTTGTTTTTATTGATTTAGTGTGAAACCGGTTTGATTCAGAGTGAAACCAGTTTGATTCAGAGTGAAACCAGTTTGATTAGATTTTACAGAGAGAATATTTCAGGTTTTCAGTCTGGTTTGAATCTGATGATGTCACTTCCTGTTCCGTCAGCTTCCTCTTCCTGAGGAGATCCACTGGACGCCAGGCGACAGTAAACTTCATGACATGTCGGCGGAGGAAGTCGCCAATCAGCTGGTGGTGTTCGACTGGGAGCTGTTCAGCTGCGTCCACGAGGTCAGTAAGAGTAACTGAAGGGTTCAAAGATTTGTTTCTCAGAATCTCTTCGTACTCAGACCTGCCGCGTGTCTCCTGCAGGTGGAGTTCGTGTGCTACGTGTTCCACGGCGAGCAGTCCCGCTGGCGCCCCCTGAACCTGGAGCTGGTACTGCAGCGCTGCAGCGAGGTGCAGCACTGGGTCGCCACCGAGATCCTGCAGTGCCAGTCGCTGCCGAAGAGGATCCAGCTGCTCCGCAAGTTCATCAAGATCGCAGCGCTGTGAGTCCCAAGATGATCCCGAGTCTGATTCTGACAAATCGGTTCATTTGAAAGCAACAGAAACATGGAAACAAACTGCTAACCGGTTGGATTAAAACATGGCTCTCCTCTCTGGGTTCTGGTTGGTTCTGGTTGGTTCTGTTTTCAGTCTGTCAGTCGGAGTTCTGTTCGGTCTGAACCAGTTTAGCAGCTCAATGTGACACAAGTTCAAGTATTTCTTAGATAAAATAGATTTCGATGTAAAAATATTTCCCAGTGGATAAAAAGTTGATTCTGATGAACCCAAAGGTTTCAGGTTAAAATAATCTTAAACCCGAGTTTAACTGAGCTGGTGTCGGTCTGAGAACCCAGACTTGTTTCTGAATGTTTGACCCGTTTGTGTTTCAGCTGCAAACAGCAGCAGGACCTGCTGTCCTTCCTGGCTGTGGTTCTGGGCCTGGACAACCCCGCCATCAGCAGACTGAGACTCACCTGGGAGGTACGGCCCAACAGGTCCAAATCACCTGAGGAGGAGAGTCTGGGGTCTCTGTCAGAGACCAGAAACAGGATCAGAACCATCGACTGGGTTCTAACAGACGTTCCATCCGTTCTGTTCATGTCTTCAACTACTTCCTGTCCCTGTTCTGATCATGAAACCGGTTCTGGTTCTTTCAGGGTCTCCCAGGAAAGTTCAGGAAGCAGTTCCAGCAGTTTGAGGGCATCGCAGTGAGTAAACCTCGTTAGTTTGGTACTTCTCAGCCCGCCTCCATCAGAACAGTTCTGGTGTATAAAGATGAAGCTCATCTCTGGTCTGTTCGTCCTGCAGGACCCGTCCAGGAACCACAAGTCCTACAGAGACCAGATCATCAGCCTGAGACCCCCCCTGATCCCGTTCACACCGCTGCTGCTCAAAGGTGACCCAGAATCTCAGTTTGGATTTTTGTTTTTTTGGTCCAGTGTGAGGACCGATCTGGTCCCAGTCTGAGGACCGATCTGGTCCCAGTCTGAGGACCGACCTGGTCCCAGTCTGAGGACCGA
>NC_051441.1:796597-801704 GCF_001649575.2 Kryptolebias marmoratus | reverse complement strand
CTGGTCTCAGTCTCAGGACCGATCTGGTCCCAGTCTCAGGACCGATCTGGTCCCAGTCTCAGGACCGATCTGGTCTCAGTCTCAGGACCGATCTGGTCCCAGTCTCAGGACTCGGTCCTGAACTCTGGAGCTCTCTCAGCCTCGGGAACAAAGGGACTCACAGGATGTTGTGTTGAAATAAATCAGTTAAATTTTTTAGAAGCGAGTGACGCAGATAAGAGACGGTCATGTGTGAGTTGATGCAGCTGAGAGCTCTGTTTCCACGGCAACGCTACCAGAGAGGAAGATGGATGAAGGTGAAGGAAGAGGTTAATCTGTGGCCCCACCCTGTGGTGAAACCATGGAAACACACATCAGAGTCATCCTGAGACGAAAATCAGTGAAAAACTGGAAGAACTCGGAGATCAAACCTCTGTTATCATTATGATGTCATAATGGGGCTGATGACATCATCATCATGTGACATCATCATGATTTAATCAGTTTATTACCTATTGAGTAATCTTGTGCACAAACAAACAAACGCCACTGAAAACTTAACCCTCCTTGGCGGAGGTGAAAATAAACCCGTGAACCTTCGAGCTGCAGTTTGTGATTCCTGAGTTCAGAACTCTGCCTGTGACCCGTCTAACAGGAAGTTCTTTTTCCTTCATCAGAACGGTTCTAACCGTCTGATTTCTGTCGTTTGCAGACCTGACGTTTCTGCACGAGAGCTGCAAGACGTTCCACGGGGAACTCGTCAACTTTGAGAAGATGGTGAGTCCAAGTTTCTGTCTGTAGGGTTCTTTAAATCCCCACTGAGTCCGAACGCATCATATACTGGTTCTAATAGTTTATTTTAGATTCAGTGAAATAATGAGAAGGATTCATGTACATGTTAAATCCTCAAATCCTGGTTTATATGTGACAGTAATCAAAAAACATGAAAAAAGATGCAAGAAAGCAACAGAAATGTCTCCAGAATCTGCAGAAACTCAAACTGACTTCAGAAGAGACAGAAGATGAACAGTCCAAATGGATCAGAACCACCAGAATAACAGAAGAGACATCAGCAGAAATCTAAATAACCAGATGAATGTTTGTGCCGGATCAGACGGTTCTGTAAATCCAGGTCTCAGATTAATTAATTCTCACTTTGTCTCCGTCGTTGTTCTGCAGCATAAAGTAGCTGAGATGGTCAGAACCATCAGACGGTACCGGAGCTCCCAGCTGGGTGAGCCTCACACACAAACACTTACTATCTGCGCCACTGCAGCCGGTTCTGGTGCTTAAACGGGTCTGTGTTTGTTCTGGTAGCCGTGGATACGGAGACGTCCCCTTCCCACCTGCAGACCAAGGCCTACGTCCGACAGCTGCAGGTCATCGACAACCAGAACCTGCTGTTCGACATGTCCTGCAAGCTGGAGCCCAAAGACACGTAGACGGGCGCCGGAGGACCTTCAGAACCAGAACTCAGAGGAGGAGGTTCTGATCTGCTCGTTAGTTTAACGAACTGCCTGAAACAACCAAACAAAGTTCTGCCACAAAAACAACAAGAACTGACCCGATCCGACCCGAACACTCGTCACGTCTGTTGGTTCTGTCAGAACCCTGAAATCTCTGCAGCTCAGGTTCTGGATCCAGAACAAGACCCAGAACCTGTTGGATGTATGTGAAACCCAGACAGTGACCCGACCCGACCCAAAGCTTTAGAACCGGTTCCTACAACAAGCTGAGATCAGATTATTTATTTATTAGTTTCTAAAGTTACGGCAACCAAAGGAGGACAAAAAGCTTCACAGCTGAAAGAAAAAACAACAGTTTTAACCTTTATTTACTAAAACTAATTGAACTTTGTCTCATCAAAGTCATTTTATTAATAAGAAAAGTTAAAGATTAAAGTTTTATATTCCTGTGAAATTCAGATAAAACAGTTTAAACCTGAGACTAAAGAACAAATAAAAAACAAACCGGTATTTAAACTATTTAAGAACTAAAACATTTAGTTTCATCCTGTTCTTTAGTTTGTTTCTTAATGTGAGAAAAACTTGAATCAATATCTTTAAATAACTAAAAGTTTCTGTTCATTTTAATCACTTTGGTAAATAAATCATTAAGGTTTTATTCCCTTACAGTAAATCATGTATATTTATGAGTTATTTCCTATAAAAGAACGTGTTCCTCCAAAAGAAGAAGAACGTGGAACGTTGGTTCAGAGGAAACATCTGAAAGTTGGAGGATCGAATGTTTCAATAACAAAAAAAATGTAATAAATTAACCCGTTAAAAACATGAAAAACCCTGATAAGATGAACAGCAAAAAAAAGAATAAACAACCAGCTGATAACTAACCTGCTGGTTAATTAACCAGCTGATAATTAACCAGCTTCCTCGTCTGCTCACCGTTTCCAATGAACAGATTGTTGGTTGTTTCAGGCAGAATCAGCTGATTCTGTGAGGACAAACTAAGAAATGTTCCGGTTCCTCCAAACAGCTGCGAGAACATCGAGAACTTCCTCCTGAGTTGGCAGAAAACCGGCAGCCATTTTAGTTTTTGTGTCGTAAATCAACAAACTGATGTTTAAACGAAGGAACACAGAGCCATCGCTGCACGTCAGCGTCTCACCTGCAGCTGAGGCGTTTCAGGACCTGCTGCTCAGTTCGACTTCAGGACGCTGGATTTCACCTGTTTTCACCTTTGACCTCTTACCAAGGTCAGAGAGGTTGGCTGGTCAGTCCTGGTGGTAAGGGCTGACCTCTGACCTCTGACCTGTGGTTCAAACCTGCTGCCATATTCCACTCAGAGTTCAGGAAGCTCACCTGTACCTCACCTGACAATGTGTTCATGGACAGTTCATAACTCAGCTGTACCTCACCTGACGATGCTTTTACTGACCGTTTCTGACTCACCTGATGATGTGTTTACTAACCGTTCCTGACGATGCGTTTACTGACCGTTCCGGACTCACTTGACAATGTGTTCACTGACGGTTCTGACTCACCTGTACCTCACCTGACGATGCGTTCACTGACCGTTCCTGACTCCTGGATGGTTGTTGTGGTGCATTCGGAGTCACCTGATTGGACTGAAGAGAGAGCGTAGATGCTGGTTTTCTACCGACCCGTTTCAGTCCGAAGACTCTTCAGTCGTGTGTTTTCGAACGTTGATGATGAACATTGAACGCCTCACAGTGTTGGGACGACCCAACAGGAGGGTCAGACGGTTCCTGTCGGGCTCCTTTAAAGGACCAAACTGCGTTTTTTTGTTGTTGTTTTTATGAAGATTCAAGTTTAAAGTTTATTTAGATAAAAATCCATTTGAACGCTGGTTTTCTTTTTATTTATTTGTAGATTTTATTTAAATCTAAACCTAAAATCAAATCCAGACGAACCTCCACCTGTTACTGATCAAACCTTCACATCGTTCTGAAACTAAACTTCTAAAAAAACAAGATAAAAAAAACGTGTTTGGTCCTTTAAGAGCGATTTGAGTGATCGTACATCCTGATTGGTCTGATGATCAGCCAATCAGCTTAATGAGAAGACAGAAAGCTCTTTTCTCAGCGTTTGGGATTTACCTGCTGTCACACCTGAACCACCAACTGGCTTCATTAAAAGGGCCCGCCCACTCCCCGCAGAGCCGGCCTCCCATTGGTCGGTTCGGGGCTCTGACGGGTCCAAGGCAATAACCGAGGTGACAGGAAGTGAAGCCGGTTGGTCGAAGCACTTTTTGCCAAACCTCAGGGCTCAGAGACACAGAGAGGTTCTGTTTACTCTTCTTTCTTTTTATTTCCTCCTCAGTTTTGTTAAAGTTCTGTTCAGTTCGGTTCCGTTGTGTTCTGATTGACTGGTTCTGTGTTTGTACAGCTGATCACGCTTCAGTCATATTTACTCGAATAATAGAAATCTACAGAGTTGTTGTTTTTATGCTGTGATCACCACCAGGGCTGAGACCAATCAGAAACGTTTCGCTTGGATCTGAGGGACCAATCAGGATCACTGGATACAAACCAAACGGACCACGGTACCGGACACGCGCCAGGGCCGCCATATTAGACTTTTATCAATATTAGGGTCTAAAAACGGCGGAAAATTTTCAGTAAGCTTCGGGAAACTTCTGGTGGGGAAATTCAGGAAATAAACGTTTTGTTTTGTCAGATGAGTTTATCACTGATGACATCACTGGTGACATCACTGATGACATCACTGTAAAGACCAACCTTCAGGTTTATTCCTGTTTTTTTCCCGTGGAAAGATTCCAGGTTTGACTTTTAAATTTTGGGATAAATAAAGATGAACAGCGCCGCCTTCAGGTAACAAAAATCCAAAACTTTGTTTCTTCTGCTGAAAGAAACTGAGATAAAATATAAATTTTAATTGTTTATAGCAGGTCATCTGAAGGTAACCGAACGGTTCTGATGCTCTCGGTTCTGGTGGACCTCCTCCTTCTTCTTCTCCTCCATCTGTACCATAAACATCCAGTTTGTTGAAGCTGCGCCCGGCCGACCCGCTTCAGAACCAGCAACACCTGCTTCTTCAGAACTTCAGGTCTAGTTCCTGATTCACGCTCAGAAGAACAGTATTTATGAACTGTTGTTGGATGATTCTGAACGGGTTCGACCCGGTTTGATGGGACCTTTAATTCGACATGAAGTCAGAACCACAGTTTGGACTTTCAGTAGAATTTAGGCTTCAGGTCAGATTTACACATTTGAACAAACATCAAATTTATCTAAAACTAAAGTTCTGAACCTTCAGCGAGTCCGGACCGGGCTTCCAGGAGAACTTCTAAGAATCCAGGATTTGGTTCTGCAGTCGTTTGGTTTCTGGCAGAACTGAAGACCCGGTTCAGGACTCAGGTCCAGGTTGAAGGACTCTGTCAGAACCGCCTCCTAGGTCAGACCCTGGTTCAGGTCTGAGCTAAAGCTGAGGTTCTGGGTCACAAACAAAGTTCTGTCTTCAAACAAAGTTATTTTAACCTGAACAGAACCAGTTGCGCCTGGAACTCAGCTGGGGTCCAGAACGCTGGTACACAGGCAGACTCCAGGTTCCGGTCATCCAGGGTCCGGTCATGCAGGGTCCGGTCCCCCTGGTTCCGATCCTTAAGGGTCCAGTCCCCCTGGTTCCGG
>NC_051441.1:781595-792251 GCF_001649575.2 Kryptolebias marmoratus | reverse complement strand
CTGGTTCCGGTCCCCCTGGTTCCGGTCCTCCCGGTTCCGGTCCCCCTGGTTCCGGTCCCCCTGGTTCCGGTCCTCCTGGTTCCGGTCCCGCTGGTTCCGGTCCCCCTGGTTCCGGTCCCCCTGGTTCCGGTCCCCCTGGTTCCGGTCCCCCTGGTTCCGGTCCTCCTGGTTCTGGTCCTCCTGGTTCTGGTCCCGGCTGGCTGTACGAACTCCATCTTGTAAATAGTGAAAATCTAAGCCGTTTGTTTTCTGTTGGAAGGAGAGCAGCTCGAACTCAAGGATCAAAGATTTAATTTGTTTAAAAAGACGATAAAAGAAGAAAATATACAAATAAATTTATGACTTTATGAATTGTACAGAAAGCTCTTCAGTTCCATCGTTGGGTTGTTTTCTATCTAAACTTTGTTTGTTTTTTTTTGTACAGAAGTGGTTGTTTACATCGATACGAGTTCTTTCTGTCCGAGCGACCTGATTGGAGCAGAGCTCTGCCAGGGGGCGTGGCCTCAGGGGTTCCCGTCGCGTTACGAAATATTAAAAGTTTAATATTTATGATTAAAGTGTTACAGAAACACAAACAAATCTTAGTTTAGAAGAAAATAATTAAAATTTAAAAGCTATTTTTTAACTATTTAGAGAGAAAAAAAAATCAAACTTTCAGTTGAAAAAAGAGAAATCTGCTCCTGATTGCTTTTATTATTTTAAACTTTATTTTCAGTTGTAAGAAAATATTTATCTGAATTTGAAATTATGGACAATCAGTAACAATATTAGGAAGATTAATAATGTGGAGAAATGTTTATTTATTGTAAAGAATAATCTGCTGAGTCGAGCCGCCTCCTGCAGACGTTTGCTCCTGTCAAACAAACACTGAAATAAAAGCTGGACATCGAGTCCTTCCTGCCTTTTTGTTTTTATTCTTTATTTTCATCTTGATTCAAATGAAACTGAAAGACAGAAAAATGAAAATAAAACCAAAAGTTAAAAACTGAAGTGAGATGTTTGTCCTCCAATCCAGCAGGGGCGGTGGCGCACCTGAAGCTGTTTAACGGACAGAAGCAGTTTAATTAAAATCTTTAAGACTATGATTGAAAAAAAAAACACTTTTGTTGTTTTACTAAATTAAATTTGTTCAGAAACGAGTTTCAAGATTAAAATAAAGATAAACTCATCAGGTTTGATATAAACGTTATATATTTATTATATTGTGAAAATAAAGTCTATAATAAACTATTATTGTTTTGTTTTTATGATATTTTTACATAAAAAGAAAACAGACATACTGAAAAAGTTTTTAATCTGCATCCCAACACATCACTTCAGAGAACATTAAAATGTTTATTTCATTTAATTATTACTATTTGATTCAAGTTTATAATAAAGTTAAATAAAAACATTTTGTTTTTCAGAAGTTAAAATGTTTTCAGAGAGCGATCATGTCTTACCGATCTGCTGAAAAAAATCTTTTTATAAAAATGATAAACTTTATTGTCTGTTTTTGGAGCCTCTGCAGAGCAACTGAAGGACCTCATGTGGCCCTGGAGCCGTGGGTTGGAGACCCCTGATACCACCTCACACTGAAGGAATGCATATCACCCGCCGCCCCAGCCCTCAGAGTGTGTGCTGTGGGGGACTCTCAGCTACTCTCAGCTTCACTGAAATCCACCCAGGAGATATTTTGCTAACTGGCACAGGCTGAGCTCACCTTTAACCTTTAACCTTTAACCCTTTGCCAGCGGGTGAAAAAACCCAAACATTTAAAGCAAGAAAAATTCTGCAGAAGCAAAAAGTTCTGAAGTTTTCTTTCTGCAGAAACTGGATCTTTGGAGGAGGAGGTTCTGATGGAGGGGTGTATGGTTTTGATACGATCCAATACGACTCCTGGACCCCCCCAGGGCCGCGGACTGGACCGCTCCCCCCACACCCCCAGGAGGAGAGGATGGTTTCCAGCCCCAATAAGGAGAAGGTTTATATTTAGGGTGAAGGTCGGTGCTTCAGATAAAGAGCTGCTGCTTATGGTCTGCTGAAGGACGACACACACACACACACACACACACACACACACCTTCACCTTACAGGACCCTGATGGGCGGGGGGCAGGGTGGGGGGGTGACCAGTCAGGCCCCTCTAGAAAATCTCCTGAAGCAGCAGAATCTGTAAGGAGAGCCATTAGAAGCTCTGCTGCTGCTTAATCTGATATTAATCTGTAATCTGAAGACAGACCACTTCATCTCAGATTATTCTGAAGTTTCAGGCTTTTCAAACTGAGATTAGTCTGTAATCCAAGGTTTAAAACACCTAAACCTGAAATAATCGTTCTTCTGTCAGAAATGATTCTGTTGTCAGGCGGCCGGGATCGCTGGGTTCATTTAGCTGCTTTAAATTCTGTTTGATTCAAACTACAACTCCCAGAAGGCCCCGGGGCCAATCATCTGTCCTGGTCTGAGTCGTCACCATGGCAACAGACAGGAGAGGATCATGGGTGACGTAGTTCTGACGTGTTAGGTTAAAAAATCCAAACTGTTCATAATTTATAAAAATGTTTTTGTTTTGAGGTTCTAATGTATTTATAAAAATATGTAATTTTATTATTGTGGCACAAAGGTTGTAAAAGTAAAAAAGTAGGATTTTCTATAAGTTGCTTGTAAATTATTTGCTCTTTTCACAAATATTTTTAATATTTTTATCTAACATTTTTGTAAAAACAAAGAGTTAATTAGTAGTTTTTAGTTAATTTAATTTGACAATTTTCAAAAATTGAGGTATTTTTGGAAAGAGAAGAAACTAAAAAGTTTAAAGAGTTTGTTCATAAAAGTTTCACAGTTTGTGTTTCTACTTTTAGACTTTTGGCTGCGAAGCTTAAAAACTGTCGTCCTGCTGACAGACGAACTCACAAACCACCCATCTGTCTGCCGCCATCACTGAGTTAAACCCCTCCCACACACACACACACACACACACACACACTCACTCCCCCTCCAGTCAACCCTTTAAATAGAGCCCCTCTTCGCCTCTTCGACCTCGGTGTTGCATCCCCGCCACAACTCGTCTTCACAAAGTCTCAAGACCCAAAACCCAGGTAGATATCACACACACACACACACACTAATTAACAGGTGTGTGTTTCTCTCAGCTGCAGGCTGATTTGGTGCAGAAATCATTTCTAAAATTTGCTTCATAATGTCAAAAACAGACCTTCATCATCATCATCAGAGCAGCTTTTTCCTGATGAAGGTTTAGTCACTGAATCGTTTGGATCCAGCTGTTCTTCTACAGATGTTCCACATTTCTTTAAGGCAAACCAAAGTAAACAGGAGTTTGTTTTCCTGTTGATTTTTCTGCAAAACACTGAAAACTGCTCTGGTTTAACATTTACTTTATTTTTATTTGATTGAAGTTTGTTGTTTAAATGTCAGAAAGCAGAAAATCTTTGTTGGGTCCAGTTTCCTGTTTCTGATTCAGAAAACAATAAATTCATTAAATTCCTGTATTTGTAGAAATCAGCAGAACGACAGAAATAAGGATTGTGTTTGCTGATTTGGACTTTCTGGGCTTCCGTACTCATCCAAACTCGACGCCTCTGAGGTGTTTTAGTTCACCTGGAAACAGAGAAACTGATCCTGGGGCTCAGCAGAACTCAGACTGAAAGACTAAAAATACTCAGAGAAACTGGGAGCAGCTGCTGCTGGAGGATCGGATCGGATCGGATCGGATTAGCAGCAGAGAGTTGCAGACTCAGAGGAGGAACACGATACAGATTAAAAAGAATAAGAGTTCTGAATTTATTTAGAAAATAATTTAACACTCCAGGGGGAGTGGCCTAACTTTGCATCCAACAGGACAGCTTCTTTGCTGTCACCTGGTGGTGGGCGGAGCCTGAGCAGACCACTGAAGGTGACCAGTGGGAGCAGACTTTAGGTTTTTTAGGTTTTCTTTTAAATTTTAACAATAAAATTAGTTCAATTTAAAAATACCAGAGTTCAGTTCCAGCAGGAAGGCAGCGTCTGTAAACCCTGTGACCTCTCTGTGACCTCTCTGTGTCCCCACAGCCTCCTCAGCAGACATGGAGCGTACCTTCATCGCCGTGAAGCCCGATGGCGTCCAGAGAGGACTGTGTGGTGAGATCATCAAGCGCTTCGAGCAGAGAGGCTTCAAGCTGGTCGCTGCCAAATTCGTGCAGGTAAACATGGCGTGTTTCAGGTGTCTTAAAGTGATCCACAGGTGAGCCTCACATCAACTCAGATGTTGTTAGCTAACCAATCAGAAGCTCCCAAAGCCATGACATCATCATGTGTTTGAAGAGTGGACGTAAACGTTCTCTTCATGTTTCAAAGATGGCGGCAGATGGTGGGCTGGGACTGCTGAGGACCAGATCTGAAGACATCCTTCCTTCGTTTCCTGTTAAACTTGTTCTGATTGGCTGATTCGTCTGGTTTTTGTTTGACCCCTTTACGTGTTTTGTCCTCAGGCCTCTGAAGACCACATGAAGAAGCACTACCTGGACCTGAAGGACATGCCTTTCTACGCAGGACTCTGCAAATACATGTCCTCTGGACCGATCTTCGCCATGGTAACAGAGACACAAACACGTCTGTCTGTTTTTAGCTCTTTCCTTGACGTCAGCTGGGCCTCTTCACACCTGCCGGGTCTCAAGGTCTCTGCTGGTTTTTCCCCTCAGACCTCGGACCTGCAGAGAACAGCTTTTATTTTTACACGCGATCCAGTCCGAGTCCACGAGGCTGAGGTCTCCTAACTGCTTTTCTGCTGGTTCAGTTTTTAAAGGGTCTCCACGGAGACGGCAGCAGAGACCGTTTAGAGTTCTGTAGGGATCTTCGAACCTGTAGGGGTCTCCCTGATCCTCAGAAACCTGTAAAGGTCCCAGCAGCTTAAAACTTGAACCTCTGATGTTTTTAGAAGCAGCGATGAACTCCTCGTTTATAAAACCTACAATCTGAAGAGTTCACTTATCTGCTGCTGTTAAAGCTGGACCAAAGACTCCAGAGGTCTCTGGTCCAGAAGGATCTGGACTCAGAAGGACCCCCAGCTGAGCTGCTTTGTGTTGCAGGTTTGGGAGGGTCAGAGCATCGTGAAGCTGGCCAGGATGATGCTGGGTGAGACCAACCCTGCTGACTCCAAGCCCGGCAGCATCCGTGGAGACCTGTGCATCAACATCGGCAGGTGAGCAAATGAATCCGTCTCTGGCTCATCAGCCAATCAGAGATCAGTCAGCATCAGCCAATCACTGATCGGCTCTGGATCTCCTCCGTCTCCTCAGGAACATCATCCACGGCAGCGACACACTGGACAACGCCAAGACGGAGGTCGACCTGTGGTTCAAAGCCGAGGAGTTCGTGAACTGGACCCCCTGCGCTCAGAGCTTCCTGTACGAGTAAACCCCGCCCTCTAACTGAAGCTCCGCCCTCCCCCACTGACCCCGCCTACTCTACAGTCAATCCTTTTACTTGGTTTTCTCCAATCAGCACATGATCAATAAAGTCTCATGTTAACAAGAGTTTGTGTCTTCATGGAGATTTTAGGGATCAGAACTTCTAGTTCTGAGGAGGTCAGAGGTAAAAACGTTCAGGTGTGAGGACTGAAACTGAGAAAAGCTCTGAAAGACCTTCAGAACCGCTGATTCAGACCAGTTTAAAAGATCTGGATCAGTTTCACTCCTTCATGTTGGGGACAGAGACCCTGATGACCTCTGACCTCTGAGGGTCCTTAAAACCAAAAAGGTTTCATCTGTTCTGAAAATAACCTGTCAGTTTGGACCCGGTTCTGTAGTGATCCAGGAGGAACCTGAACCCAACCCGTCTGCAGGTCCACTTTAAAGGGACAGTTCTGATCTTCTGGACTGGGGTCCTGTGGAAAAGTCCTGAACAGTTAATATCTTACCTGCTGTAGATGGACGACCTCAGTTTGGACTTTAATTCTGACCAGATTGATGAGCAAACGCTGTCGGTTTCACATCCTGCAGGAAGTGCTACAGTCAGCTGCTGCTGCTCTAACTGTAGCATCCTGTGGAAATATCTGAGTGAAACTGACGGGATGGAAATGTTTCCAGTCTGCAGCCGTTTGGTCCACTTTGGTTCTGGTTCTGTTTGGACCAGCCGTTAGCTCATCAGTCCGGTAATAATAAGCAGGATGCATGTTGCTCAGAGAAAATAAAACCTCAGATTATTTTTAATAAGATTTTATTACATAAAATGTAAAGTTAATTAATCTGACGGAGTTTTTCTCACAATCATGCTGCCAAAAATTGCACAAAATATAAAAAGTTTCATCAGTTGAACTTCTGCAGATTATTATTTTTTTTTTATCAGAGGTAAAGTTTCACGTCAACATGAACATTTAAACATTTAATAAAAAGTTTATTTATAAAAACATTTAAACTTTGTTTAGAACAAGAAAAGACGAGATAAAAGTTCTTTTTTCTGATATGAAATGAGTCGAAGCTGCCGAACAGATAAAAGTTTGACTTTTTATCAGATTTAAAGATTTATTTCTTCCTGGAGGAACAAACTCTGCTTCAGTTAAAATTAATCTGGTTTTTATTTTATTTTATTTTAAAAACTGAATCCTTTAAACTTTTAAAATCTTTTTTTTTCTGTTTTCTAATAAAAACACGAGACGTTCACCAGAATCACAGACTGATGGATTTTATTCCAGATTATAACAGATCAGCTGTTTTCTCTCTGGAAGCAAAAATTCAGACATTAAATTATTAATAATATTAATTTTATTAATAAACTGAATCTAAAGATTATTACAAACTTCTAAGCATATTTTTTTTCTTTTATTTAAACTAAAACTCAGATCTGAAGTTTTAATTTAGATTCTTTTAGCTTTAAATTATCAAAGATTAAAATATAAAATAATGTGGTTTGTCCCTCCTGGGACGCCGTAGAGCTGAAACCAGGAGAGAAAATCAGAAGAATATTTCGTTTTATTAAAACAAACTAATAAAACATGTAAAATTCTGCTGATTTGAACCCGACCAGAACCAGAAGATCCAGAAATAATCTGAAGCTTCTGAAATATTTAATTTAATTAATCCAGTTTGTCTCGTTTTAACGAGCTGAAAATAAACTTTTAAACCAACATTTTTAGCTTTTATTTGTCTGTTTTTAATTCTGACTTTTTAACAATAATGTAAAAATATTTCCATCACTCAATAAAAACTTTCCTTTAGGAGAAATGTTTGTTAAATTTATACATTTATATTTATTTTGTGAGGATCGTTTGGGTTTTTTTTTTATGACGCCTCGTCTTTAAAAGAATCATTTTATGTTTTTATTTTTTCCTGACAAACAAACCAGAAAAACACCAACGATGAACAAACATCAAACTTTACAGGAAATAATCCTGTTTTATTTTCTCTGTAATTATATTACTGAATAAGTTTGTTATTAAGGTTTAAATACTGAAGAGGTTTTTAAAGTTTATTTAATACTGTTTGAGGTAAATAAAAGGTTTTTACTCTTTTAGCTGCTAAACTGTTAAACTAGACAGATTCATTAATCTGCCTTTTTTTCCTTCGCTGTAAAAACTCAAACTAAAACAAAAATCATTTTAAAAAACGTTTCTTAAAGTTTTTTCTTCATCGATTTTTCTTTTTTGGAACTGAAACAGACGAATTATCAAACCAATAAACGCTGAACAGAAGCAGGGTGATTGTCTGGGTTTCAGGAAGTTAAAACAGCTGATGATGGTTTGTCCACGCAGCACCCGAACGCATCACATGAACACAAACACGTCACAAGAAGTTCTGACTTTAACACCAACAAACGATCCAAACGCCACACCGAGGTTTTCATGCCTTCAGTCCGTCTCAGAGCGACAGCAGGAAGATCTGAGGAGGTAAACGTCTCTGAACTCGTCACAGTTTCAGGAGGAGAAAAAGGTTTTACTGCTCTGCAGACGAGCCGTTGGTTTCTGTTCCAACTCTCTGACACGAAGACTTCGTCCTGCCGCTGTCCTCCTCCGCCTGAGGACCTGAGGACAAAAAGACACGTGAAACGTCTCGACGTGTCCGAGGTAGAAACCTGACGATGCTGAAGTTTCCTCAGATTCACTTCCAAGTTTATAAATGATCTAACGCGTCCAGCAGGTGGCGCTGCAGGAGACGCCGCACTTTAATGTCAGAGGAAGAAGAAACTACAGAAAACTCAACCAGGGGTTTTATTTTTCATCTCAGCGAGTCGGACGTGTTTATTCTCTGGAAGAGGAAACAGCTGANTGTTTTGGGGGGTTTGGGGTTTTTTTTGAGCTATGGTCTTAAACTTTTGATCAGCTGAAAAAAATCACGTTTGACTGTAAATGCAGTTTTCAATTAATTCCCCGCTCAATAGTTTTTGTCTCATATGCTGATTTCTTATTTTAACATTGTGAAGCTCTACTTAGAACCTTCTTAAGATTCAATAGTACAAAATGCAAATTCTTGCAATTTTTTGACTGGTCTTTAGATTGTGGTCAGGAGTGTATGTTTTTAGGCTTAACTTTAATCAGTCAAACCGATTTGCTCAGGAATAAATGAAATATTTTAGTGAACCAAAATATTACAACTAGATGTTACCTGACTTAATATCTATGTTTAACTGTCATTTGGGAAAGCCCAAATGAGTCAGGTGTTCTTCCGTGGAATATTAAACCTGGACCAGCTGGCAGCAGGCGAGGGGAGCTGGGTGTTAATGCAGCGGGAGCAGACATCTCTGAAAACGTCGGCGCAATATTGCAATTAGGTGATGCACTGATGAACCGAGCAGAAATGTGAGATTTAGACATCTACATTCTCATCTACAAACATTGTTTAAATCATGTTGTGTCATGGCTGCTAAGCAAAATAACGCCGAGGTGGAGGCTGGGCAGCTCAAGGGCCGGCTCTAGACGGCCCAAGAAAAACAAAAATACCTAGCATGGGAGGGAGGTGGGGGTAAAAACAAAACACAGGACAGAGGGCTAAACTGAAAAAACAAGCAAAAAAAAAAAAAAGAAATACAAAACAAAAAAACGACCAGAAAAAAACTGGGGGAAAACGCACAGAAACTCAAAAACCACCCAGGTACGAGACTAGAGTTCAGGTGGACAGCCCGGGTGCCAACCACAACGGAGCAAGAGTTCAGGTGGGCGGCCGGGACGCCGCCCCCGGCAGAACCAGAGTTCAGGAGGACGGCCAGGGCGCAGTCCTCGGCAGAGCACAAGTCCGGGACTGCGGCCCGGGCGCCGTTCTTCGGCGAAGCAAGAGTTCGGGAGGGCGGCCCGGACGCCGTCCTCGGCGGAGCCAGAGTTCAGGCGGGCGGCCTGATTGCTGTCCGTGATGAGGCAAGAGTTCAGACAGGCGGCCAGATCGCCGTCCGTGACGAGACAAAAGTTCAGGCAGGCAGGTGCCGTCTGCGGTGTGAGCCAAGCAGGCGAGAGCCAGGCAGATGTAACGGGTGATTCATGCTTTTATTATCTCCCAACTGGATTATTGTAACTCTTTGTATGTTGGTGTCAGCCAGGCCGGCCTCTCACGACTACAGCTGGTTCAGAACGCTGCAGCTCGTCTCTTAACACGAACAAAAAAGCGCGAATATATCTCTCCAGTGCTTGCTTCCCTTCACTGGCTCCCCGTTCATTTTAGAATTAATTTAAAAGTTTTATTGTTGACTTATAAGTCCCTAAATGGGCAGGCACCTGCATATTTGTCTGATCTTCTGCAGCCTTATGTGCCCTCTAGATCACTTAGATCAAGTGCCCATTTGTGCTTAGTTGTCCCAAGATCCAGGCTGGTCCACAGAGGTGATCGGGCGTTTTCAGTGGTAGCTCCTAGACTGTGGAATCAGCTGCCTCTCCATATTAGACAGGCTTCAACACTTGGTGTTTTTAAATCTCTTCTTAAAACACATTTATATTCACTGGCTTTTAATACATTTTGAGAATTTTAATGTTATTGTATTTTTGTATGTTTGTATTGAATGTTTATGTGTGCAGCACTTTGGTCAACAACAGTTGTTTTTAAATGTGATTTATAAATAAATTTGATTTGATTTGATTTGATGTAGACCAAGAAGGCAAGTGCCAGGTAGACGTAGACCAAGCAGGCGTGGCTGAACGGAGCGAGGAGTCCTTTCAGACTGTTGTGGAATTTTCTTTACCAAAGAGGACAACCAAGAGTTTTGTCTTAGGATAATTTAGTTAAGCTATATAGCTGAGAATCACTGAGCTGAGGTGAGTCAACAGAGTGAGTCTGAAGCATTACAGATAACTCCCCCTTCTTATACCATTGTAGGATGAGGAGGGGTCAGGGGGGAACAGAAGGGTCAGATAGCTGATCACAAGGGGACGTAATTAAGGAGGCACATACTGGTAAATTTCCATACAGTCAGGAGGGGTCAGGGGGAAACAAAAGGACCAGATAATACATACATCCTGGCACCCTATAGGGATAAGATTAAAGGCATTCCTAACTAAACTAAAACATGGTGGTCACATGCAGCAAGAATCACCGAAAACAGTATTTTTCCCATTACAAGACCCACGACGTGGCTGAGCGGAAGGAGAGGTCTTCTCGGACCCACGACGTGGCTGAGCGGAAGGAGAGGTCTTCTCGGACCCACGACGTGGCTGAGCGGAAGGAGAGGTCTTCTCGGACCCACGACGTGGCTGAGCGGAAGGAGA
>NC_051441.1:775630-779211 GCF_001649575.2 Kryptolebias marmoratus | reverse complement strand
CACTTCCTGTCTGAACACCTAAAGTCTGATCACTTCCTGTCTGAGCACTTCCTGTCTGAACACCTAAAGTCTGATCACTTCCTGTTGACAGGTGTGTTTACCTGCTCCCCCCTCAGAGTCGGGGTCAGCAGAGGTCGGCTGGGCTGCAGACGCCGGAGGAGGGGGTGATGGGTAATCGGGCGGAGTCTCGTTCTCGTCCCCTGATAGGTTCCTGGGAACTCCTGTTACCATGGCGCCAGAGAGGCTGACGGGCCGCTTGGCGACGGGTAACTTCCTCTCTGAGAGACGGAGATTGAACGGACAGGTGTGAAATATTTGAGTAAAAATAAAAGCATATTTTCCTCATCGAGGAGAAAAACGTACTTTTCTTCTGTCCTCGGTACTGCTGGGACTTCCTCCTCTGTTTGGACGCCGCCGACTGCAGATCTCTGGATCCTGAAACAGACAAACTCCTCAGAGAGCGGCTCACCTGTGGCCCCTCAGAAAGCCCGGCTCAGGTGAGGTTTACCTGCGTTGACAGCAGGAGGCTGCAGCTGGTAGCCCGTCAGCTGACACCAGCCCACCGGGTACAGGTCCGGGGACTCGCAGTCCACCCACTGGTCGTACTCGTCCTCCCAGCCGTCGAAGTGGATCCGCAGCAGCCGGTGGACGATGCGGGTCACTGTGGCGACGCAGACCAGCCGGGGCTCCATGAGGTCCACGGCCTCCAGCTTCATGCCGGGACGGAAGCCGTGGTTCGGGACTTCCTGTTGGACAGACATCGGTGTGTTTAACTCTCTGAATGAGGACTGATTTACCTGGCGGGGTTTGGTCTCACCTTGTTGAAGAGGTTGACCGGCGCAGCCACAGACTTGTTTTCCTTCAGATACTCAAACCACCTGAAGGGCAGACTGGAGTAACCTGACAACCAAGAACAGGATGAGCAGAACTCGTCTCTGGGATTCATGAAGCTTCAGAGCTTCCATCCACTTCTTCACAACATGTCTGGATTCTATACAACCATCCCAGGTACTCAGAACTTATCCAGCATTTATTTATTAAACAGAATTTTACCAATTCTTAAAAACAGAAACTCCTGATTTCTCCACATTATTAATATTTTGCTGTTTTTGTCCTGAAAAAAAAAACAGTTTCCCCAAACGAGTTCAATAAACATCCTGTTGGTCCTGAAAATGAGTTTCCTCCAAACGATTCCGACTTCTCCCGTTCCTCTCCTGAAACAACAGGCTTTCTTAAATATTATAATATGTTATATATTACTCCTCACTCCACCTCCCTGTCATCCGGTCCTGCAGATGTTTCCGATCACTTTTCTTAAACATGTTTCATTAAACGTATAAAGCTCCTGGTAGCTCCGCCCCCAGCTGAAGGCAGGTGTACCTCTGGGCGGCGTCAGCTCGATGTTGTTGATCTCACAGAAGCCAGCGGGGAAGATGGACGGAGACATGGAGTGATAGCAGAACCAGTCGGAGCCGTCGGCAGCTTCCGACCCGTCGATGCCGATCATCAGATACCCGTCGGCCAGAACCTGCGGGAGGAAGGTCAAAGGTTAAACCGAGCCGACAGCGGTTCCTGTCGGCGGCGAAGGATCGGCTCACCTTCCTCACTGTGGCAACGCAGATGGCAGACAGGTTCAGAGGGTCTATGGCCTCCAGCTTCATCCCGTCTTCAAACCAGGGGCCACTTTGATCCACCTCCTTCACCTGCAGGACACACAGGAAACAGGAAGTGACATCATCCCTCAAGGTTTTCGACCAAGCAGGTGACAGGGAGTGACCAGGAGGCAGAACCGTCAGGTGTTTACAGGTGTTCTGCTGCCCTCATGTGGTGAAACGTGGAACAAACGCTCTGATGGAGGTTAGTTAAATAAAGTAAAACTTGAGCTTCAGGTGGGGAGATTATCTACAGCCAATAATCAGCTTTTCAAATAAACTCCTCCCACCTTGACAAACAGCTGTCCAGGTGCGTCCGTCTGCCCGTCCAGCTTCTTCGTCACGTCTGAAAACAAACAAACAGCTTCACCTTCAGTCCTTCCTGCCTTCCCCGCCTCGCAGACGGTCTCGTTACCTTCTGACCCACCGGATCGTTTGAAGCGATGCCCGATGGACCGAGACCAGCCCACGCTGTGGATCAGCGGGCTGTACATGTGACACCAGAAGTCGTCTGACCCGTCGTCGCACTCCTCGTAGACGAGCCTCAGCCGGCCGCCAATCACCTGCAGCGAGACCACGCTCAAGAGGACCAGAACCAAACCAGAACCACGCGGGTCCAACCGGCACTCACCTGCTCAACCAGAGCCACCCGAGTCCGGCACAGGTGCGTCTTATCCACCACCTCCACCCTCATCTGCTTCTTGAAGGGGAACTGCATGCTCTCCTGCACCTGGAGGAGGAGGAAGAGGAGGCTGCTAGCTAAAAGTAGCACAAAATTAGCTAAAAGCTACAAACAGACGAGCTAAAACGTTAGCTGAAACTAACATTAAAGCTTCTGAGTCACCTTGGATGAAAAATCCGGCGGCAGAGTTTTGGATCCCGTCAGTCGTTTGATGAGGAAAGTCTTCCAGTTGGTGAACCTGTGCAGGATACCTGAGGATGCACACGACACCTGATCTCAGCAGCCAATCAGATGACACCATTCCTCCTTTTGGTTTAAACTTTGTTTAAAACTAAAAACCTGCTTTTGAAAAAAACTGTAGTAAAAAGTTCAGTTTACTGAGGATCTTAGATTATAATCAGAGCTGATGTGGAATGATGGGCGGAGCCTAAGCAGGTTGATGAAGCTGACCAATCAGAACCACCTGCAGGGTTCTGCTTTTATAAGAAAGGTGGAAATGTGGAGCAAACCACACAGAGCTGTTTGTGTTTTTATTCACATCATTGTGAATTTGATCAGTTTTCCTGCAGCTCTTACTCTGAGGGGGGACCAGAGGTTTCCCTCCAGCTGCACACCAGCCCACCGGGTGGATTTCAGGAACACACAGATTCAACCAGAAATCTCTGGTGGCGTCGCTGTCGAAGCCTTCGTAACGCAGCAAGGCCTTAAAACCTGCAGAAACACGTGACAAACGGAGCTGAGATCACAGCAGAGAGAACCAGCTGTACCAGGACCGGTACCGTGAACCCGCTCTGCTGTCTGTGTGCTTACCGGCCAGTTTGATGATGCTGGCGATCCAGTAGACCTTCATGGGCAGACCGCTGTCCGTGTTCGGGACTTCCACCCGAACTCCTTCACTGACGTCGCCCCACGACTTCCCCATCGGGACCTGAGACAAACAACGACAACAAGAATGTAAACAAACTGCAGACACACAAGAATCCTGAACCAGCAGCTACAGTTTCTGCTGAACTCACATGTTTGAAGCAGCTGACCGGCGCTCCCGTCACGTCGCCGTCTCCAAGGTAACGACCCCAGTCAAACATGTCAACAGGTACTGAAGAACGCAGGAAACACACAGGTAGAAAACCTCAGACAGGAAGCAGAGAAAACACAGAGACCAGCGGGTTCAAACAACTGGTTAAACTAGGATTAAACCAGGAGTTAAACTGGGATTAAACCAGGAGTTAAACTGGGATTAAACCAGG
>NC_051441.1:769891-771327 GCF_001649575.2 Kryptolebias marmoratus | reverse complement strand
GTTAAACTGGGATTAAACCAGGAGTTAAACTGGGATTAAACCAGGAGTTAAACTGGGATTAAACCAGGAGTTAAACTGGGATTAAACCAGCTAACTTTGACCTTTTTAATGGAAACTATGAATCAAACATTGAAAATCTTTTTGTATTTCTCCTCAGTGTTTCTGTTGTAAACAGCTGTAATGATTTTGAAACCGTTTCCGGAGGGTAAAATTAATCTGATGCCGTTTCAGAGTCAGTTTGAGTCTTTTTGAAAACCGCAGCAGATTGGCGTGGTCTGACTCAGGAGCCGGACGCCGGCGTGAACTCACCGCTCTTCCTGATGCCACTCTGCTGGTTCGGCTGCTGTTGGTTGTAAGAAGACGCTTTGGTCATCAGAGGCTGCTTCTGCAGAACTTTAGCTTTCTTCGTCGGAGGTTTCCCCTTCAAACAAACACAGAGCAGAGCTGCTGTTAAATTATTAAAAATCAGCTGGACTTTAGCTGCTTTGATAGATGAACTTTTGGATCAGGGTTTGTTTAAAAAAAGCACAAGGATAAAAACTAACACTAAACAACTTTTCAACAAGTATAAGAAAACAAACATGGGTGTAAAAGATTCTCAGTCATCCAGGATAATAAATGTTTGGAGTCCGGTTGTTCTACAAAAACCAAACCCGGCAGATGACCTTTGAACTTCTGCTTTATCCAATGACTGAAAGGATCGGGTTCTTGTCAAACCGGATCAGGTCTTTCAGCACCACAGTCCTGAGATCTGTTTGATTTTGAACAGACCTGATCCTGAATTATCTGCTGTTTCCATCTTCTGTCGGAGCTCTTCTGTTTCAGACAAAATGTAAGAAAAGAAACTTTATTTAACGGAGGAATGATTTGTTTAATCTAAGCAGATGTGTAGCTCAGATACACTAAAACTTTTTACACAAATCTTCATGAATCTCCAAAGTGATGGAACCAACCTGCAGCCTGGCCAGGATGCTGGCCTTCTTGGAGTTGGACGAGTAACTTCTGGAGCAGGAGACGCTGCAGAACCGCTTGGTCTTACTGTAGAAGGCGTCTCTGACACCGACCATCCCGCACATCTCACAGGTCGCTGAGGACGAACGAGACAGAGAGTTAAAGGGACGAGGGGACGGGGGGACAGGTGGGGGTAGAACGTCCTACACAGAGAGCCCCCGCAGAACTTCAGCCAAATGGACAGAACCAACAGAAGAGTCATCACTGACCCACTCAGAGAGATCAGATCAGAGTCCAGAACCAAAGACCAGCTCCAGGCTTCAACCAGACTTNGACCCACGACGTGGCTGAGCGGAAGGAGAGGTCTTCTCGGACCCACGACGTGGCTGAGCGGAAGGAGACGTCCTCTTGGACCCACGACGTGCCTGAGCGGAAGGAGACGTTCGTCCGGACCCTCGTTGAGACGGAGCGGAGCAAGGCGTCCG
>NC_051441.1:769351-769791 GCF_001649575.2 Kryptolebias marmoratus | reverse complement strand
GCTCTCCGGGTATTAAACATTTCACTGATGCATCATGTTGAGAAAGCTGCTGCTCCCTGATTCAGTCTGAATGCAATTAAAGTCACATTCAGAGATGAGACATGCTGTCAGGAAGAGTGCTGAAATCTTTAAACCCCGAGGAGACCCTAACCCTAGCCAAGAGTCAAAAGGCCCTCACCCCCTAAACCCAGAGGAGACCCTAACCCTAGCCCTGAGCCAAAAGACGCTCACCCCTTAAAACCTGAGGAGACCCTTACTCTAGCCCTGAGTCAAAAGGCCCTCACCCCTTAAACCCTGAAGATGCCCTAACCCTAGCCCTGAGCTAAAAGGCCCTCACCCCCTAAACCCTGAGGAGACCCTTACTCTAGCCCTGAGCCAAAAGGCCCTCGCCCCCTAAACCCTGAAGATGCCCTAACCCTAGCCCTGAGCCAAAAGGCGCT
>NC_051441.1:753846-757146 GCF_001649575.2 Kryptolebias marmoratus | reverse complement strand
ACCTGATCCAGACCCGTTTAACACCTGATCCAGACCCGTTTAACACCTGATCCAGACCCGTTTAACACCTGATCCAGACCCGTTTAACTCCTGATTCAGACCCGTTTAACACCTGATCCAGACCCGTTTGAAACTCTATTTTCCTTCCAATAATCCAGACTTTCTTGTAATCTTTTCAGACTTTCTGTAGACCTGCAGAGTTTTTCTTTGGACTTTGGCTGCTTTTTCAATCCTTGTTTATGAACATTTTCAGAGGGATGATTTGAACTCTGACCTGTGACCCCATTCAGACAGAAAAAGGCTCCTAAACTGATGAACCACAGTTGTGTCGACAGAACAGACAACTTAAAGTTTAAATCAGATCTTTAAGCTCTTTGTCTCAGACAGAATTAAATCTATAAATCAAAGAGACCAACTGAATTCCTGTGTTTTTGATTTAAACTCCTAATCTGTTGGATTGCTGACCCTGGATCAGAGATCTGCAGAGCTGCACTGCGGTTCACCAGATCACCTCCAGGATTCTGGTCTTTTATGGTTACTTTCAGTCCTGCAGAACCGCTGAGGTTCGTTTAGCAGAACTCGCTGTTGGTTCTGACTCAGAAACTAACATCATTTCATTCGGCGTGCATTTACCGCACCTGCCACCGCAATTTGTTGGAGAAATTCCTGTTTAATTATCGATTATCGGTAACGATCTGTCTGATCGTCCGTGTCTGCTGAAACAACCAAAACAAAGGCGGGAAAATAAGCGTTCCTCTGAACAGAGAAGCTCCGGGACTCACCGGGTCTCCGGGGTTCTCCATAAGTTCGGGTCAGGCAGAGGAGGACGGTCTGTGATCCACCAGAACCCGCAGAAATAATCATTCGACCCCAGCGGCGGACATAACAACACAAGCACAGCTCCAAGCAGCAGGAGCAGCAGATGCTGCCCGCTGATTGGCTGGAGCTGCAGATGCTGCCTGCTGATTGGCTGGAGGCTCCGCTTCGTGTGTTGAGTTCAGATGAGAGGAGGAGTCAACCGGCGCCCTCTCGTGGACGCGGACTGAACTACAGAGGATTTAATTATCTTACGCCCTCTGGTGGACGCGGATGAAATTGAACATTAATTTGATTAAATGGTTTTAATAATTTATTTGGAATAGTATTTGAATAAATCGGGTAAATACGTGTTGAAAAGCTTTCAATTTTTGGTAAATATATTCTGCCTAAAACTGATAAGTCTCTTTGAAGCCATATGTTCAGTTTTGTGTTTTGCAAGCAATAAGTTTAATTTTAACAATGAGGAGATGATGACTTTTTTGGTCTTTAGTTAAGTGGATACACAAATATTTTATTTAACATTTGATAGGAACTTTCCAAATATCTTTAAGGGGTGTTTCATGAACACCAAAAAGTTCACATTTATTTCAATTTAGGGTTAATTTTTTGGATAGTTATTGGAATTTAATGCTTATTTTTAAGAATAGTGTTGAGTCAGCTTTCAGTTGGCTGATGACAATCTCTGTTCCCAGTACATTTAGGGGTTTTATGTCCTTACTGTTTTTAATATAAATGGCTAGAGTTAATTTTCTGCCCCCTTGCTAAATTCAGACTGAACTACATTAGATTGATTTATCTGGCGCCCTCTCGTGGACATGAACTGAACTGCAGATGATTTATTTATCTTACGCCCTCTGGTGGACGCGGATGAAATTGAACATTAATTTGATTAAACGGTTTTAATAATTTATTTGGAATAGTATTTGAATAAATCGGGTAAATACATGTTATACAAATCTCCCTCCTGATGTGCAACAAGGTGGCCCACCTGTTGGTTCACATTTTACCTGCTGCTGAAACCCAAGCCTCCCCTAAAGGTCAGTAAAGGTCTGAGCTGCTCTGCAGACTCTTTCCCTTTAATCCTGGCTACGTTTACAGTTTTTACATTTATTCAGCCTGACGAAGTAACTCAACACCACTTTCCTCTCTGGCTGTATTCCAGGCAGCTGTCAGATTTGTTCTTTTCTCTCGTTGTGAAAATGTTCCCATCGTCCATCATCATAGCTGTCATACCTGCAGTCAGCCGTCATGTTTGCATCAGAATGTTCACCTGAAAACAGGATTCACTTCAAGCTGCTACTCCTGCCACACGGACGGCTCGTCCTTTTATGTAAAACAGGTTAAAAAATAAAAACTGGAGCCCGAAACTCAGATTTTAAACTTTAAAGTTATTTGTTTTCAGCTCATCTCCTGCCCATTTCCTTTTAGACTGATTCTATAGTTTTAGTGAAACTGGTTTTATGTTTGTATTAGCGTTTAGAAAGGGTGATAATGTTTTTGCTCATATTTTTTGCAGATATTGAGGTAAAATCTGGTGTGGTAGTAGCTGAGAACACACTAACAGATAACATCATTTACAAGGTTTGATCAAACAAAACATCTCTTCTAATCATCAGATGATCTTCATCTAAATGAAAGCTGGCGGGCGATATGCAGTCCTCATGTTAGCCCTTTAATAATGTTTTATTTTGGTGTTTTTACAAATAAAGTTGATTTAATTTTAAGGTTTAACAAGCGTTCAGTCATTAGTTTACTGTGGAACACACCTCAGCTGCAGCCTCTCCTCTGTGAGGGGATCAGAGGTCAAAGGTCAGCCTGTCATGGACGCAGGAAGAGGCTTGACCTCTTTATTCAGGACAGTTTCGTCTTGATGTGATGCAACAAATTGAGCAGTTAAGGGTTAACTGTCAGAGCTGCAGGTTCCACAGAACCAGTTTACCTGCTCCCCCCCAACCCCACCCCCCTCCCTGCGAACTCACCTGTTGGCAGGTCTGAAGGACCCGCCCCTTTCAGCAGGGGGGTGTGGCTGACAGCCGCTTGGCTGGAGATCAGAGATCAGGAGGAGGCAGGGAGCCCAAACTTTTGCTTCTTGGCGTCCAAACGTTTAAAGAGAAAAAAACAAAAACAGAAAAGTCTTCAACTTTCTCTTCAGGAAAAATTTATATTTTGACACTTTTTCTTTTGTTTAAATAAATAAAAACACAAAGAAAATATTCTTTAATTTCACAAACATAAGAAAAGTAAAAGTGAGTCAAATTTTATTCATAAACACCTTTCAGAAAAAAACAAGTTTAATTAAAGTCCTTACAGACCCTGGAGGAATGCACATCGCCCTCCTCGTTGCCCTCCTCGTCGCCCTCCTCGTCGCCCTCCTCTTCGCCCTCCTCGTCGCCCTCCTCGTCGCCCTCCTCGTCGCCCTCCCGCACATCGCCCTCCTCTTCGCCCTCCTCGTCGCCCTCCTCGTCGCCCCCCTCGTCGCCC
>NC_051441.1:718008-752483 GCF_001649575.2 Kryptolebias marmoratus | reverse complement strand
TCGCCCTCCTCGTCGCCCTCCTCGTCACCCTCCTCCTCGCCCTCCTCCTCGCCCTCCTCCTCGCCGTCCTCGTCGCCGTCCTCGTCGCCCTCCCGCACATCAGCCTCTCGCTCGTCGCCCTCAGAATCATCGGAAACATGAAATATTAAAAAGGATTTTTATTTTTTACAGATTTATCTCAGAGGAATCTAAACCGAACATTTTATTGACATAAAAGAAACAAATAAAAGATTCAATCATTTTATTTCGTTTGGTTTTAGGAGTTTGATGAAGTTCAACGCTCCAATGGTCGGATCCGACGGGAGAACCAGGTGTATCTGAGCATGTGCTCACCTGCCCTACAGGTGTTTCCCACAGAAAGCTCTTACCTGTTCACACCTTGAGCCCCAGCTATGAGCCAATCAGGAGCCACGAGGACCACAAACACGGTCCAGGATCAGTAAAAACCACAAACTGAGTCCAGGATCAGTAAAAAACCTCAAACCTGGTCCAGATAAATCCAGGTGAGCCTCTGCAAACAGGAAGTTTATCACAGCCGAGGATAACAGACGAATTAACGAGGATTTTAGAGGATTTAAATTAAATCTGTTCAAAGAGAAGAAAAATCTTACCTCAGATCTGCTCTCAGCTCCAGCAGAAATCATGAGTCAGACCGACACCTGAACATTCACAGGTCACAGGTCAAAGGTCATGTAGGAGGTTCAGCCTGACAGAAACTCCTTATTTCATCTGATGGAGGTGATGAATTCTGAAAACATTTATTCTGATGTTGAAGCAGTGGAGCAGAGGTTCGAGCTGTCGCCGCACAGCCGTTTGGTCCAGGGGCGTGGCTCTGCTCATCTCCAGGTGGTTTTATCTGGACATCCAGTCCTGACCCAGGACTCCTGATCCGGTCCTCATCAAAGCTGCTGCGGAGCTCAGACAGCAGACTCTGAACGGGTCAGAATGTTGGACTTTCCAGAACTGAACTGAGGTTCTGAGATCTTTCACAGGTTTTCCACAACCACAGGTTAGGATGGAGGATATGTGGAGGTTTCATTTTCCCTCCAGGGATCAAGACTTCCTGTTTCCTGTGGCAGTGGTTTTGCAGACTTTCTGAAGTTTTGGCTGCTTTTTCTCTGAGCTTCAAACAGGAAAAGCAGTGAAGAAAAGAGGAAACATCAGAGCTGAAAAACTCCAGAACCTGAAAGTCTGGACCAGGTGTTTGGTTTAGGGGGTTAGGGCCTTTTGGCCCAGGTCTAGGGTCAGGGTCTCCTCAGGGTTTAAGGGGTTAGGGTCTTTTGGCCCAGGGCTAGGGTAAGGCTAAGTAGTTGTAGAGCAGTCACATTTATATGCCATTCAGTGCGACACCAACAAGCCCCTTAACCTCATTACAAAAGAACTGGAGCAATCCCTGGATACAGCAGTGTACATGTCGTTGTCTGGATTACCATGCACCTGCACGTTTTGGAACAAGGCCACCCGTATGTCCCCGGTAGCTGACACCATGGCACTTCACAAATGGGAGTTCATCAAAAAATACCTCGCTTCAACAACAATGAAGTGATACAAGGAGAAAATGTTGATCCACACATTCAGAAACATAAACACACACTGCAACTAATCTCAAATGCACTAATTGATAAACCATTTGTGGCTGTTTTTTGAAAGGAAACTTGTGGAAATTGTTGTTGTTTTTGAAATAAAACTTATTCTAATGTATTTATTGCTTTCTTGTTTGTTTCTCATCCCACTTATTAAATAAAAAACCTTGTCGTTTTAGTAGCTTTATAGCATCTTGTTGCCCTGAGGCAACAAACCAAAATCTGTTGGGAGAGTTATGGGGGGGCACATTTTCTGATTGATTTATTATAACGACTCCTTCCCAAGCTCCCAAAATTAGGGTGAAATATTTTTTTTTCCTCATAAATTAAAAATTCATGCCATAGAGAGTTAATAAAGTTTGATTTTATTTCAATTAGCGTCTGAAACAAACTCAAAGACCCGAGTCGGATCACCCAGGTTTCAGGTTTTGGTTCTGCCTGAGGCCCAACGGCGAGCAGGTAAGAAGCACCTGGATATTTCCTTTTATGGTAAAACCTCTAAGCAGCAGAGGGAGGAGGAAGAGGAGGAGGAGGAGGAGTCTCTCCTTCAGGTGATCTGACTGAAACAAACTGCTGACTTCAGATCATCGGTTCTAGATTATAATTATAGATTATTTTAGACACCCCTCCTTCCTGTCGTTTTGCTGCACAAACATGAACTGAAGTAAAAGGCAGGATGTTCAACTAGTTTTCTTCAGGAGGTTTAACCAGCTAACTGACCAGAACCAGCTGACCAGAACCAGCACATAAAGGTCTATAACTCGGTCAGTGTTACAGACACTGAGCTCATCTTTGGAGTGGTAGTAGCTGAGAGTGACCCTCGGCAGACTCTGGGCTCCAGCAGTCATTTTAAAATGGTTTCCCATCATGAGACAATCTGAGTCTGAAACTCGGGCACAAAAGGCCGGCGGGCGATATGCATTCCTTCAGGAACATCGGGCCTTTAAGGTGTTTCCTGCAGATCGAACTGACTTTAAACCAACGTGCGTCAGAAAGATCAAAGTTTTATCATTTATAATTAAAAACCTTCTGCTTTTATGTCTTCATTAGGTTTTATAACCAGAAAAACTGCAAAAGATTTAAAATGTTTCCAGATCATAACATTCACCTTCAGGCTGAGCAGAAACATGTCAGATACATTTATTTATTTTAATTTAACATGTTTCCACAGAAAACAAACGTTTCCCTGAATTAAACCTCTGAGGAGACGTAATAAATCTGTCAGCATGTGAAAGAACAAAGTGATGACTGAAAGAATCTGCAGAAAAACAACTTCAGAAGTTTTATGAGACACAATTAAAGAGAAAGAATGAAGCACAAACAATCCCTGCTGTCACACCCTGATGAAGAGGAGGAGGAGGAGCCAAACATCAGGTGTTTGAACAAACAGGTAGGATTTATCTGATGTGCCTCACAGATGAACTCCTGCTTTAATTTAATTAAACATCTTCATCGTGGTGCATCAAACTTGATGATTTGGACTACAGTCTGAAAACTTCAGCTGAGCTCTCAGGTCTCATTTAGTTGAAATAAAAAGCCCGTCTCACCTGAGAGCTGCCAGGTTAAGCCCCGCCCCCTGGCCTCCGCCCAGGTGATGCGGCCGAACCGGTTTCTGTTTGGACTTGTTCAGGGTGACAAGCTTCTTCAGCTCTGTGGGATTAAAACACGAGGAGAGCTTTGTTTCAACGGGAGGATTCCTCCTGAAACAAACAGAAGTAAACAGCAATAAACAACAGTAAACAACTGTAAAAAACTATAAACAAACAGTAAACAACTATAAAAAACTGTAAACAACTATAAACATACAGTAAACAACAGTAAACAACTGTAAAAAACTATAAACAAGACGAGACAAAGATTGAGACGTTTGGACAAAAAGACAAGGAGGACGTTTGGAGGAGTCGAGATGAGACCTGACCTGAGCAGACCTGAGAACACAACTGTCAGGCATGGTGGTGGGAGCGTCATGCTGTGGGACTGGGATAAAACAGCACCCCCTCCCGTTCCCTCAGGTCAGCTGACCAGTGGCTTCTGAACGAGCCGAAGGTGAAGTGAAAGCTTGGAGGACCGATGTTTTCCTGCAGCAGCTTCCCTGACCTCTTCACTTTCTGATCCTAAAAACTCGTCTTTTCTTTGACTCAACCTGAGATGTTGACTTTGTTGAAGAGTATTTTACTATTTCTATTTTTGTATTATTGATATATATTTATATACTACTTTGTTTATTGATTTTATGATTCATCATATTTGTTGTTTGTGTACAGCACCTTGGTCCCGTGGGTGTTTAATAAAAATAAATAAATAAAACTGGTAATCATTATAAACTAACAGTTTTAAATGTTCAGATGAATCAGGGTCTACTTTGGTTCTGTTCTCTGGTCCAAACCAGTTACGATCAGATGCATTGATTATCTGATCAGCATCAGCAGGTCCTGCTGCTCTGGAGCTCCAGGTGTGTTTTAACACAACACCAGGGCGGAAAGACATCAGCAATGATCTCATAGAAGCAGCTGCTGCCCATCAACCTGGGAAGGGTCAAAGGTCATTTCCAAACTATCTGGAGTCCATCGTTCTACAGAGAGGAAGATAAGAGAGTGGAAAACATTTAGGACAGCTGCTGATCTTCACAGGAAATTCACCCTGAAGGTCAGACTGTGCAGTACTCTGAGCTCCATCTCAGCCTCTACAGGCCTCATTTAGCAGGTTAAAGGTCAAAGGTTAAAGCCTCTTCTCTCTAAAACAACATGGCAGCTCCACTCAGGTTCATCTGAAGGAACCACAAAACCTCTGGAGCAGAACCAGAGCAGAGGACAGATGTTTTCCCAGAATGCACTGCAGCTGTCAGCACGGTGGTGGAGGGCTGATGGTTTGGGCTGATTCTGGAGTCAGATGTGAGGCCATCTGTCCGACAAACAGGACGATGATCCCAAACACAGCAGAACGGTCCAGAACCAGAACCTCAGAGAGCTGAGCCGCTGATGGACTTTAAATCTTATATTTTATAAACAATCAGAAGCGCTGCAGCCTGAGATGAGTTCGGATGTTCCTGTTCCCCTCAGGATGAAATCTAATCGTGTCTTAATGAGTCAAAAAGCAGCGGTAATGAGTATCTAATAACATGAAGCACTTTGTAAAGTCAAGAGCAAAGCATTTACAGGTTCTTACAGAAACACAGACAGCTGTCAGGTTCTGTTTGGATCGCAGAACCTCCTCCTCAGATCAGATAACGATCCCCTGACTTGTTTTTCATTTCACCTCTCAGAACTAAAACTTTAATTTCAGACATCATAAAAAATAAAATCTCTTCTGTCACTTTACAGTTGGCCAGAGATGAGTCTGAACTTGTGATCATCCACAAACGCTGCTGGAGATGCAGATTGTTCTGTAATGATTTCCTGATAAGTGCTTTTGTGGTTTGGGTGGAGCTGCGTGCAGCTGCTGCTCCCAGCCTGCAGGGAAAACTGTCAAGAACAAAAACAACGCCCAGATTCTGTGACCGGGACATCAGATCTCCGGCTCACCTGAGAAACGGTGGAAGAGAAATTTCATCTGTTTGAGCCGTCAGGAGGTCAGTCAGAGATCCTTCACTGCAGAGTTAATGATTTTAGGTCTGAAACCAATCCAAAAGCCTCAAACTGTAAAATCTGCAGCTTCTGAGTGGCTAAACTAAAACAGCAGAACTTCAACATTTTAATTCTTTGTGTCCACAGTGAAGCTTTACTGCAGTACAACTTCTAGGTACCATTAATATTTTTACACCTAAAGAGCAAGAAAATGCATGAATATTTGTTCCAGTGCAGAAATATTAAAGTATTTTATTGCTGGAAATAATCCAAACAAAACATGCATCAAAATGAGCGTCTCAGACTAACAGTTTTTACTCAACCACAGGATGTTCAGGTTAGAGTCTGATGGTGTCACATTTACTTTTCAGCTGTTTAAACTTTCCAACATTTCTTCAAACTCTTCGTATTTCTACAAACTTCATCATCTTCTCCATTTCCTCCATCCAGTCGTTCTTCCACTCAGAGTGTCTCTCTGCTGGAGGACTGATGGGTTTCTCTCAGAGGTCAGAGGTCACACACCCAAACTCCCATTGACTTCCATTGGATCTGAGCTCAGAGTTTTCTCCTCCAAACAGGAAGTGAAGGCTTTGTTTAACTTATATCTCTGAAGAATCAGAAAAATGACCACGTGTGACGATCAGAACGGGTTACAAGTTTACAGTCTGAGGTTCACTTTCTGTCTGTCTGACAAAGAGCAAGTCTGTAAGCTCCGCCTCCCCCTTTCTTTGTTTATATTAAATTATACCAACCATTACCGCTTTGAAGTTCTTATGGTTGGAAGAGGTTTTAACCTGGACTTTCAAAATAAGAGTCCAGCTCTATTGTAGCTTAAATTATTACCAAAGGAAATCCCAAACTCTTCTGGGCTTTAAGAAGAAAGCTGATGGATGTTGGAGTTTTGGAGACAACAGTAGATGAGTTTCCGAGGATCTAAACTATGAAGACGGTTGGACCAGCACTCAGGACTCTGTCTCTGTGTCCTCCTGTCTCCCGGATCAGCAGCTGGTCTCTGAGGGACGTCCGTGACTTCAGATCATCTTCAGACACAGAAACTTTAAACGCAACCTCCTCTGGATCAGAACCAAAACCTTCTGATTTAACTTAAATAAGAAACAGATCTGAAGGTTTTATTTCCTCTGACTTCCTGCAGCAAGTTGATGCTGATTAAAGATCCAGCAGAACCGGTTCTGGTCCACTGAGACAACTTCTGTCTTCTGTTGAAAGTTCAAACAAAACAAGGCGATTGTTCGCAGTTCTGAGGAAGGACACAAACCCATGGATTTACTCTCTAAGCTGCTGTGGATCAAAAGGTTGATTGTTTGTGAAGTACTTTATAAAGAGTTTTATATTCATATTTGTACTCGTTGTATTGTACTTGTAGGTTTTGGTCTCGGTCCATGTTGACGTTGTGGACACGGACACCTGATCTTTGTTTTTAAAAATCACTAAAGTTGCACATTGTGAAATTATTCCATTCTGGGAAAAGAGTGGTTCAAATAAATCACTATAGGACTTAAATTAATCTGACATTTCTGTTCATGGCTAGAGGGAAACTTTTGACTGCAGCCGAGCCTCAGTCTAATAATCATCCTCCCTCCCCCATGCTGGTACAGAAAGAGGGCGGCTGCGTTGTAAAATAAATGACAGAAACTGTTCCATTTAAACGCCCTGCAGGTACAAAGAAAACTTGTTTAGAGTCAAATTTAAAAAGCACCCTGTGAGCCACAGTCGCTGGAAGATTTTCTGAGATGTTTTTCACGTTTGATGGTGATGATTCTGTGTCTGGATGCTGAGGCTTGGAAAGGCTGGAAGTTTGTTACTTTAAATGTTATAAAGGTCCAGGACCAGAACCAGGTGGTGTTACTCTCAGAAAGTGTTTAAGTTGTCAAACATGAACGCGTTAAGTTGTTTAATCTCTGTTGAGCTCAGTATTTTAGGCATCTGTGTTTGAGCTGTAATAGTTTTCCCATCCTGACAGCAGAACAATCAGCCTGCCTCTCATGTCTGTAATGTTTACTGAAGATTAGGCCCGATAAGGCCGTTCAATAAGTGGTTTGTAGTTTCTAAAGCATCTTGGCACTTGTTCACAAGCATGCAGGTCACTCCTTTATGGGTTGTGGTTTTTCATTCCAGGGGTGTTTTCCATGTCTGAACTGGTCCTTCATGTCTCAAAATGAAAACTGGCATGTTGTAGCCTCTATAATTCAGATAATTGTTGTCTCCCACTTTTCTCAGACACGCCTTAACTCTTATGTTGTTTAACGTAAAAGAGGACAGGTGCCTCCTCCCTCCTCCTCCTCCTCCTCCTCAGGACCTCATCTAACAGTATAAAACACCAGCTGCTCTCTGACATTCCCACTCTCTCCTCAGGAGCTGAAGCTGAAAATTCCTCAACCTTCACCACTACCACCAAGATGACTCAAAGGTCTCTCAGGTCCGGAGGCTACATGAGTAGCAGCAGGTCTATGTACGAAACCAGAGGGAGCAGTCGGATGGCTGCCCCCACCATGTCAATGTACGGCAGCGGCGGCGGTGGTGGAGGAGGAGGAAGCAGCTTCAGCTTCGGCTTAGGTGGTGGAGCAGGTGATGCAGAAATGAACATCTCTGCAAACGAGAAGGCCACCATGCAGAACCTGAACGACAGGTTGGCTTCCTACCTGGAGAAGGTTCGCAAGCTGGAGGCGGCCAACGCTGACCTGGAGATGAAGATCAGGGAGTTCCTGGAGAAGAAGACCTCTCCCTCTGCTAAAGACTACAGCCCCTACTACGCCATCATCGCAGAGCTGCAAGGAAAGGTAGGCTGAGTGATCCTGCAGGTGATGCTGAAACAGCAGCACCCCCTGATCAGTCTGAGGGACCACAAATGTTAGTCAAAGTAAATCAAAAGCTTAAAAAGGCAAACAGCAGACAGGATGAAGTAACAATAAGAAAAAATCTAGACTGATCAAAAACTAACCAGAAGTTTCAAGTAGACCATTAAAACTCTTTGTAGGCACATCAGGTTGTCATGAGCGCTCCTAAAAAGTTTGTGTTTTCACATCCACTCCTCAGATGAGCCTGTAAAGTTCGCCTGCATGGATTAAAATGACCTTTCTGTCCTTCAGATCATAGAATGCACCAAAGAAAACGGATGTATCTACCTCAACATCGACAACGCCAAGCTGGCCGCAGACGACTTCAAGACCAAGTAAGAAAATAAAGTTAAATCTTCTGATTGTTGTTACTTTATTGTCTGTTAAAATAGTTAACAGTTAAAACAGTTATTCTGGATTTTTTTTTCTTTTCTTCAACAAGTGAGTTGAGTTTAGAAAACATCAAAGTGATAAAAAAAAAACTTTGATCATCATCGTTCCTGAACTAGAAACCGGTCCAGAAACTCTGCGTTTGTGTCTCCTGCAGGTACGAGAACGAGCTGGCCATGCGTCAGTCGGTGGAGGTGGACATCGCCGGGCTCAGGAGGCTTATGGATGAGCTGACAATGAGCAGGTCCGATATGGAGATGCAGATTGAAAGTCTGAAGGAGGAGCTGATCTATCTGAAGAAGAACCACGAGGAGGTGAGATGGATCCATGTGGTCAAGTTGGTTCAGGTCTAACTGTGGGTCTAACTGTGGTTTTACCTGCAGGAGCTGCTGGCCATGCGCACTCAGATGAGCGGCCAGGTAAATGTGGAGGTGGACGCTGGTCCGGGACAAGACCTGACCAAGATCATGGAGGAGATGCGGGAGCACTATGAGGCCGTCGCCGCCAAGAACCGCAAAGAGCTGGAGGCCTGGTTCCAGAAAAAGGTGAGGTTATCTTGTTTACATAAGTCACTGAGTAAATTAACGTTAATGTTCCTCTGAGGATGAACCTTCGGCATTGATGATTCTTCACAGAGCGCCACAATCAGGCCAGCTGTTGTATTGCTCAGTGAAATATCCAAACAGCATTCGCACATTTCAGTTCAGAGGGGTCAAAATTCAGACACAAGCCAAACATGACTGTGATTAGGAAGCTCTGAGCAAACTGCAGCCGTAGAGCTGGTTGGAACAAACTGTAGAAAATTGTAGGAGATGAACTTTTCTTGACTGTGCTGTTGTTTTTTCTCCTTACAGACAGAATCTCTCAACACAGAAGTCGAAGCCAGCACAGAAAACCTCCAGTCATCCAGAACAGAGATCACAGACCTCAAACGGACTCTGCAGGCTCTGGAGATTGAGCTCCAGTCTCAGCTCAGCATGGTGAGCATCAGACCACAGCTCTGAAAACATCTTCCAATCTACACTTTAACTCAGACCAGAGACGTCTTCTCTCTGTCTCCACAGAAAGCTAGCCTGGAGGCCACGCTGGCAGAAACACAGAGCCGCTATGCCATGCGTCTGCAGGGTTTCCAGAATCAGGTATCGTGTCTGGAGGAGCAGCTGGTGCAGCTGAGGGCCGACCTGGAGCGGCAGGGCCAGGAGTACCAGATGCTGCTGGACCTGAAGACAAGACTGGAGATGGAGATCGCCGAGTACAGACGGCTGCTGGACGGAGAGGGAGGCGGCAGCGGCGGCAGCGGCGACAGCGGCGGCGGGTGAGACAACTTCACCTCCATAGTGTTTAATTTCATAATATACTGTCAATAATGTAAAAACACTTGGACTGCAGGAAAGATGTGCTCACAAATCTCATAAAACTTTAAAAATAAGAAAAATCATTTTTATTTTGAAGCTATTTGAACAAAAATCTTAATTATTTGCAAAGTTCTCATTGTTGTCCTTTTCTGTTGTCTTATTGACAAATTTTACTTAAAATACATCAGAGAATATTTCTGAGAAAAACTATGCATACTTTATTGTCATTTAAAACATCTAAGGTTTCCTAAAAGTTCACGTTTTAGTTTGAAACATTAAAAAAATTCCAAGGTAAATACAAGAACAGCAGCATGTCATCTGCATAAAGGCAAACGTAAAAAAGAAATTAGATAATTCAGTGGAAGCATGTAAAAGGAGAAAACTTTGTATAACTTCATCATATTTAAAACATTTAAAGTTTCCTAAAATTGCACATTTTTTAGTTTGAAACTTTAAAAAACATACAGCTTAAAGCCAAGAACAGCAGCATGTCATCTGCATAAAGGCAGACATAAACCAGGAACGCAGATCATTCAACGTGTATAGATGGAAATAAAATACAGTTCTATAAACTCAAATCACTGACCCATATTGTTAATATCCAGCATTTTTTTAATCTTAGGAAAATCTCTTAAAACAGATCACTTCAATGGTTTACAAAAACTTTGTAAACTTAGTTTATAATAAACTGAGTTGCATCAGAAAACAAGCATTCAGTCAATAATTTAACATTTTCTTTGTCTTATTTGCAGCAAGACCTCGATCACCACCAAGAAACAGATCATCGTCGTTGAGGAGATAGTGGACGGAAAAGTGGTAGGCACCTCCAGACAGGAGGTGTCACTTTGAGCTCCAGGAGGCGCTGTGGCAGAAATATTCTGCCGAGGAGCTTTAAAAATAAAAACAATAAAAACAATCTGTTTCTTGTCTCTGTTATTCCTCTAATTATCATCAGGTGGCGCACCAAGAATAAAGTACTCAAGAAGTTTATTATTATCAATAAAAAACAAAAAACATTTAGCTTTAATTTAGGTTTAAATAGCATTGTATATAGTTTCAAACAAAAAAATGTTAACAGTTTTACAAAGAAGAAAATCTGTAATGAGTATCAGATAAAGGATAAAAAAGGTTGATGAGCAAATTATACAAAAACAGCTGCAGATTATCAGAAATGAGTATATTTGGTCATTTAGAAATTTTAGACAAGTAAAACTTTTCATTCAAATGAAAAGGTTGTGATATAAAAATAAAATGAAAACATGTAAAACAAATAAAAATTTACTTTTTTTTTCAGCAGACTTCCTGGTTTGGAACTAGGGTTAGCTCGCCATCCAGTCTGATCAGCTCAGAAACAGACATGGAAACAGGAACCTGTGTGAAACAGACGTAAAAATCAAAAACCCTGGGTTTATCAATATAAAAACAACATCATAAATATAGTCAATAAATGTACATGTTTTATCATCATTACTGTAGTAATATAAGTTCATAATTCCTCATATTAAAAGGTCTTAATATTGCATCTTAGCAGACAATATGGTATTTCACCATTTCAAAGTACCTTTAATTTAAATGCTTCAGTGTTAACATTAAGAGCTGGTTACTTATTGCAAGAGGCTTATTTTTCATTATCCAGATCAATACAAATGCAGGTGTTCAGAAACAGTAAAACAATACCATCAGTGACATTTAATATCGGAAAGTATTAATGTAAATAAATGTTGTAGCAAGCAAGCGCTAGCATGCTAGCTCCAGAAACAAACAACAACAAACTCACCAGTTCCCAATTTTATCTGAAGGTTTTTGCACAAACAGAGACTTCTGCAAGTTGAGAGGTATATCAATCAGAAACGCCAACATAGACATTAGATAAAGGGCTTTCAATGGGCTTAGCGCCTACCTGTGACAGCTACAATGTAGCCTCTCCCACACTTAGCCTGGTTGTGAGCAACACAACCAGTGAAGTAGGCTCCAAAGTGGTAGTGGACTCAGATGATGGCTTAGATTGTCTTACTTTGTTAACACTGAATCTGACTGGGATAAAACTGTTGGATAAAACTCTCTGGAATAGATGGTTCAACATCCTCTTACTCCTGAATATCACAAAAGTCTGAGTGGTGACCAACCTGGCTGCGAGTCTTTAGTTGTCAGGCAGGCGTAGTAATGGAGGGTTCTTCTGCAGAACAAACCGGCAGAAACCCACAAGGGAGCAATAGGTCTTGATGTAAAGTACAAGTTAACCCATCTTGGGTTTCAGGTTGTACAGTGTAAACTGGTAGATTTCCAGCACGGTCAATCACTTTGTACACTCCTTGTTCCCATTCATCTGCCAGTTTATGCTTACTCTGCAGACAGATGTCGTGAACCAGCACTCGATCTTCGATTTCCAAACTGGAAGGTGTGACTTTCCGATCAAAACGGGTTTTGTTCTTTGCAGCCGACTTGAGGGCATTTTCAGAAGTAAGTTTGTAGCTTTCTTGCAGGCTGGACCGCAGATTCTTAACATATTCTGAATGAAAGATGAATGGTGCTTCTCTGACAGGTAATCCAAAAGCCAAGCCAACAGGGAGATGAGGACAAGAGTTCATAGGGTGTGAACCCCGTCACTTCATTTCTCGTACAGTTGTATGCATGCACCAAAGACTTGACATACTCCTGCTACTTTGACTTTTGCTTGCCCTCCATGGTCCCAAGCATATTGATCAGAGTGCAGTTGAAGCGCTTGACTGGATTTCCCCGTGGGTGGTACGGGGTAGTTCGGCTTTTCTTCATGCCTACAACTTCACAGAGCTCTTTAATGAGTTTAGACTCCAAATCTGTACCCTGGTCTGAATGTATACGCTCTGGAACTCCATAATATACCATAAACTCATGCCAGAAGCTATTCGCCGCAGGCTTTCTGGTTGGGGGTAGGGATGGCAACTGCAAATTTGGCAAAGTGATCAGTGAGAACAAGAATATCCTTAGTGTTGCTACTATCATTTTTATTGGCTAAAAAGTCCATACACAACAGTTCAAGTGGCCGATTTGTTTGTATACTTACCAATGGAGCGCCCTTTTTACATTCAAGCCTTGCGCCTTACACAACAACCACAGGTTTTGATAGTGGCTTCTACCTCAGTTGTCATCTTGGGCAAAAAACAAGCACTGGTGGACCAGATTGATTGTCCTCTCAATGCCCATGTGCCCCATATCATGGTGCAAGCTTTTCAGAACAGTTGGTCGAAAATTGGGCGGTAGTACTAACTGCCAGGTGAGTCTGCCTCCTTCCTGTCTTCTCCGATACAGGATTCCATCCACCAACTCCAACCTGTTCCACTCTCTAAGGAGCAAGGCAAGGTCAGGTAGCTCATCACGACCTGATGGAGGAACCTATAGACTAGTGAAAACTGGTGAAAACCAGTCTATAGCTGGTGAATGACCTCACAAATGGCAGGGTCAGCTTTTTGCTCCTCTTGGAGATCAGTGTGAGATAGAGAGAGTATCAGAGGCAAGCCATGAGACTCTTCATTGAGGAAACTGTCAGGGATGGAGTTAACAGAGACATATAAAGACTCAACCAGGGTGACAGTAGCCTGACTGGGTTCAGTTTGGTGCTGTGTCCTGACAAGACTGGTTCATCCCGAAGATCTGGTCCCCTGGCACAAACAGAGTAACATTGTGTATGCTGTTAAGAGCCAGGAGGACTGTGATCAGCTTTACATCAGAGAAACAAAGCAGTCATTAGCCAAAAGGATGACCCAGCATAGAAGAGCAACATCATCAGGCCAGGACTCTGCGGTTTATTCTCATCTGCAGGCCAGGGGTCACTCTTTCAGAGATGAAGATGTGCACATCCTTGATAGGGAGGAATGTTAGTTTGACAGAGGGGGAAAGGAAGCCATCTTTGTGAAGAGCGCTGGGACAGTTGACAGCTGAGATGAGATTCAGGTCCACTAAGTCTGAGATCATGGTTCTCAACTGGAGAAAAATGGGATGCTCCCGCTGGTTCAAGGGTCATTTCCTGACAGATTTACTGGTCCATCTACATTCCAGCCCTCACTTATGGTCATGACACAGGGAGCATAACCAAAAGATTTAGATTCCAGATACAAACAGCTGAAATGAGCTTCCTCTTTAAGGTTCAGCCTCAGAGATCAGGTAAGGAGCTCCATTATACCCAGGGGCAGACCCAGGCCTCTAAGGTCTGAGAACATCTTGGGACCCTCGAAAAGGAGCTGGAGAGTGTCATCGAGGAGAGGGAGGTCTGGGTTTCCCTTCTGGACATGTTGCCTTTACAACCTGACTATGATTAGGAGGAGGAATATGAATGAATGTTTGGTGCAGGCCATTCAAGAACAGCCAAAATGACACACAAGTGACACCTGAAAATGAAATAAAACCTACAAACATCTGGAACTGGTGAAAAAATTTTCATCCAGGTGATTTCAGGAACAAACTATAATTTGTTTTATGTAAATAAAGTGAGCTTGGTCTGACAGTTAGTTAGTTTATAGTCGTGAACTGAAATTATTTATCTAATCAAACATTAAAACATCTTTTAAAAGATAAAACTCATATGATTTTTAAATAGGTTTCCTCTGAGCTGTGTTGCAGTGAAGCCATCTCAGTTTCATTGAAGCAAACAGACAAAGAGGACACGAATGTCCTTGTTTGGTTACACCATAACAAAACACCGGGGGTGGGGAGGAGCAACAGAATTAAGACCTGAAATTCCTGTTGTGATGTGCGATAAGTTGGGGGAGGGGGTGTTACCTGAGTCCTTCCTTCCTCATTCAGTAGAATAAAAGACACCCTTCTCTTCACCTGCATTCTCTTCTCGTCAACATCCAGACCAATCAAACTCCTGCATCATGGCCTCCACATATTCTCGCAGCTCCATCAGGTCCCCCAGCGTGTACGGCGGCGCCGGGGGCTTCGGGGTCCGAATCTCCAGCTCAAGTGCTTCCAGGTCCTTCTCCTCCGGTGCTGGTGGAGGCTTCAACCTGAACGACGCCATGGACCTCTCTGACAACCAGAAGGCCTCCATGCAGAACCTGAACGACCGTCTGGCCTCCTACCTGGAGAAGGTCCGCAAACTGGAGGCGGCCAACAGCGAGCTGGAGCTGAAGATCCGACAGTTCCTGGAATCCAAGTCCTCACCTGAGGGCCGCGACTACACTGCATTCTACGCCACCATCAGCGACCTGCACGACAAGGTGAGACCCGGTTCTGGTTCTGAGCTCAGATTTGTGTGTTGTGTTCAGTACAGAGCACAGTCAGAGGTCAGAGGTCACACTAAAGAAACTAAAGATGCTCTGTTTGTTTCACACAAAACCTGAAACTGAATCCTTCCTGAAACAAAACATCCGACCGCACCCAAACCACCAGAATCAGAACTCACTGAGGCCAGCAGAACCAGAACAGAACCAACCCACCGGATCAAACAGCCGGCCCACATTTGATTCTCTTTTATGTTTTTCTTTGTAATTATTGAAAGTAAGGCCTTTCTTTAATGTTTTAAAGGTGTTTGGGTTCTAATATTTATCCAGAAGAAACTTTAAATCCAGAATCTGAATTTGTTATTCAGGTGATGCAATAATTACCACAAATTTCAGCCAAATAAAAACATTGATTTTCACATCCATTCCTCAGAATGCCACAATAATCTTGTATAGTTTGTGTGGATTAAAATTACTTTTTTGTCATTCAGGTCCAAGAAGCCACCAAAGACAACAGCAGCGTGTTACTAAACATCGACAACGCCAAGCTGGCCATAGCTGACTTCAGGATGAAGTAAGAAAATAAAGTTAAAATATTTTTGGATAATGTTTTTTTCTCTAATCTAATAAACTCAACTGAACTCATCTTGGTCTTCTGAAAACTCCAGTTATCCTGGTTTTTCCATTCAAACAGGTCAGATGAGTTTAGAAAACATCAGAGTGATTAAAAAAAACAATTTTCATTTTTCTGACTGATGGTCATCGTTCCTGCATCAGAAACTCTTGTGTCTCCTGCAGGTACGAGAACGAGCTGGCCATGCGTCAGAGCGTGGAGGCGGACATCGCCGGGCTCAGGAGGCTTATGGATGAGCTGACGATGAGCAGGTCCGATCTGGAGATGCAGATTGAAAGTCTGAAGGAGGAGCTGATCTACCTCAAGAAGAACCACGAGGAGGTGAGATAGATCCATGTGGTTAAGGTGGTTCAGGTTTGAAGGGCTTCAGTTTCAAACCGTTAGCGTTACAATGCTAATGAAGGTACAGGGCTAACCGTTAGCTTCAGGGTGTGAACTGGGTCTAACTGTGGTTTTACCTGCAGGAGCTGCTGGCCATGCGCGCTCAGACGAGCGGCCAGGTAAATGTGGAGGTGGACGCTGGTCCGGGACAAGACCTGACCAAGATCATGGAGGAGATGCGGGAGCACTATGAGGCCGTCGCCGCCAAGAACCGCAGAGAGCTGGAGGCCTGGTTCCAGAAAAAGGTAAGGTTCATGGTGGCTTCAAATCTTTTCAGATCACTTCCTGTTTCTTTACATTATGAGTCAGTAATGTTACAAAAAAACACTTTTATTTTACATTTGAAAAAAAAAAATACAGAGAATGGAAAAAAAAACAGGCTCATGTTTGGTGAACATGCCTGATCAGCGTTAGGGTTGACTTTTTTGGATTTATAATAACAAACATTTGCTAATGTTTTTATTAAGTTGCAGTGGACAAATATGGTTAAGATGGAAGTGAAAGTTGTTGACGTTGTGGTGTCTGAGCAAACTGCAGCCGTAGAGCTGGTTGGAACAAACTGTAGAAAATTGTAGGAGATGAACTTTTCTTGACTGTGCTGTTGTTTTTTCTCCTTACAGACAGAATCTCTCAACACAGAAGTCGAAGCCAGCACAGAAAACCTCCAGTCATCCAGAACAGAGATCACAGACCTCAAACGGACTCTGCAGGCTCTGGAGATTGAGCTCCAGTCTCAGCTCAGCATGGTGAGCATCAGACCACAGCTCTGAAAACATCTTCCAATCTACACTTTAACTCAGACCAGAGACGTCTTCTCTCTGTCTCCACAGAAAGCTAGCCTGGAGGCCACGCTGGCAGAAACACAGAGCCGCTATGCCATGCGTCTGCAGGGTTTCCAGAATCAGGTATCGTGTCTGGAGGAGCAGCTGGTGCAGCTGAGGGCCGACCTGGAGCGGCAGGGCCAGGAGTACCAGATGCTGCTGGACCTGAAGACAAGACTGGAGATGGAGATCGCCGAGTACAGACGGCTGCTGGACGGAGAGGGAGGCGGCTGGTGAGACAACTTCACCTCCAAAGGGTCATTTCTTTAAAAGCTTTCATTGAACAAGTTCTCACTGCTCATATTTTGTCCACTAAATTAACAATTTCTGACCTGAAAACGTCACACAATATCTATGAGAAAACTTTGCAATCATCCAAATTGCAATTGTTTTTAGTGTGAAGTTAAAAAACCCACCAGGTTAAAGACAAGACCGCAGCGTGTCGTCTGCATAAAGGCGAACCTAAAACAGAAAAGAAGATAATTGACATAAAGTGGATGGAATTAAAATAAAGTTGTACAAAATCTGAGAATTTTTCTGCTGTTAGAAAAACTGTTTAGCACATAATGTTTCAAAAATGTCCTAAAACTTTTACTTAAATTATATTAAAGTGAGTTTGATCAGAAATATGTGAATCTAGTCAATAATCTAACATTTTGTCTCATTTGCAGCTAGTCCTCCTCTGCCATCATCGAGACAGACGGAGGAGACGGAGACGGAGGAGGGGAGAGACGTCTGCAAGTAGGATGTCTTCCTGTGAGCTCCAGCAGGAGGCGCTGTGGTAGAAATAAACAGACAGCATTCTGTTGAGGAGCTTTTCAAAATAAAACAATAAAAAGATGTTTGTTTTATCTGTGTTTTATTTGATGACCACCAGGTGGAGCACCAAAAAGATAATGATCAAAAAAAGTGAGGGAAAAATACAAAAAGCAGCAAATAGCTCAGGTATGGAAAGCTTTAAATAACTAAATAAGAAAAATAAACAAAAATATACACTTCTGAAATGTACTCTGACTTTGACACCAAATGTGTGAGAAATTATTCAACTGAATAAAGGTTCCTCAGAGAAAGATTTTCAGATTTCTCATGAATCTGGAAGAATTTTGGCTTCCTCATCTGTGAAGCACGGCAGTGGAAGTGTAATGGTCAAGGATATTTTTAATGTTTTACAACCAGANTTGAGTGAAGAGAGATGCTGAAAAATATGGAGGGGTACTGGTGGTGCTTAGTTGTCTTCTGCCAGCAAGTCATTCCCCCCCCAAAAAAAAAATACTTGGATCAGGGTTCTGTGATGGTTCTGGGCTTGGATCGGGGTTCTGGGCTTGGATCAGGGTTCTGTGAAGCATTTATTCCTGTTCTTCTCCATATGAACCATGAAGGAAACTGAGACTTCTGCCGGAGAATTGTGTTACGATCTTCTAAGAGTTTAAAACAAGTCCTGTAAATATCTGACATCCTGCAGGTCTGATCAACGTTCCCTGCAGTCTTTCAGGAAACACACGGAACCCATCAGATTATTGCTGCTTACAGAAAAAACTGAAGGAATCTTCGTTTCGATGCTCAACAAACAGGTAAAAACTGTTAGGATTTGTCTAACATGCAGATCTCAGCCTGCAGACTCTGAGCAAACTGGTTAATTGACGGCGCCGACCTGGGACGGTCTTTGTCTCCAGCCCTGTCCTTTAAGCAAACTCTCATAAAGATAAAAGTCCTGGGTCCATAAAGCTGCTGCCACTTGCAGTTAATCTTTATTTTCCTGTCCTGATGGAGGTCAGCCATTCAGGGCGACGCCCTGCAGCGTCACCGCTGCCTCTTCGTCAGATCAGAAACATCCAACAGCTTAACGAGGTGGCAATCATCGTGAAGGATTTATGTGTTTTACCCATGATGCACAGCTTTTATTTACCAAACACACATAAACAAAGTTCATCCAACGGCTGGTTTATGATTTATGCCATGAAACCAGATCAGAAGCCAAAAAAAAAAAATTTACTTTTATTGGCGTGAAGGTGGAGCCTGATTTATGAAACATCACGCTGAGATCAACAAAGGTCTGAAAGTGTTTCAGAAAGGAGCAAAGTAGCAAAAGGCAATAAACGGAAAGGGAAAGAATCTAAAAATCATGGTGTTAGCAGCTGTTTCTTGTTTCTTTTAGACTTTGGTTTGAGTTTCGGAGTAAAAGTCGGTTGATGAAAGGGAGAGAGAACCCAACGATCTGCTGAGGAAACCTGAAAACTTTCCCTGAACAAATGAGTTTGAGCCAATAAAACGTGCTGGAACAGATTTATTCTGACTGGTTTCTTTAGGTGTTCACAGTCGTCCCGTTAAAAATGACGATGATTCAAGTCTAAATGTTCTTATTTCATCATCAAAACCAGGAGAAAGAAATCATAAGACTGCAAAAAAGTTCAAGTTAGAAATGAGTCTTCCTGTTTTTTCTTCTCAGCCAGAAACCATCTGGAATATTCTTTGTTTATGGTTCAGACTTTAGTTTTGTCTTCTTTTCCACTTTAGGAGTTTCTGTTCTGCTGCGTTTAGTTAAGGTTCTTGTTCTTTTCCGGCTGAAGATGTTATGAATAAATAGAGACAGACCAAGTGTTCCTGCATGGAGGTTCTAACTGGAACATGAAAAGGAAACAGAGGAATTTCAAGCTTCAGTGCAAACAGAAATCTGAACTTAAGAATGAGACAGCAGAGCAATAAAGAACCTCAGCTGTAGAGCACGATGGTGGAAGTGTCATGGTGATTTTACAGCCCAGCAATACAACCAAGAACCTCCGCTGTGACGCACAGCTGGTTGGGTTCTTTTAATCCCACTCATGTTCTGAAAGCTGATGTTTGATGAATGCTGGCTGGTTTTACTCTCAACTGGACCTTATTGATCCAATCAGTCCCCAAGAGGTCGTTTAAAGATGAAGTTCATCCCATCTGAGCGGTTGTTCTCCGTCTCTGAGCTGCTGCAGTGAAGCAGCTCCACACCGAGGCTCTGTTTCACTGAAAACACTGATCTCATTGTTTGGTTGCACAATATCAGAACAAAGGGGTGGGGGAGATGTGTGCAGACCTGCGGGGCCCAAAGCAGCACTACAGGCGGGTCGGAACATGACGGCAGGACTCCAGGTGCATCAGGGATGAAAGGAGGGACTGGGATAGGAGCTGGGAGCTGTTGACTCATTCCCTGAAGGAAAAATTAGTATGCAACAGAAGAGAATATCTGAAATTCCTGCGTGATGCCGTTTGTCACCATGCTGCCTGAAGCGAGCCCGGAGAGGGGAGGGGGTGAGACCTGAATCCCTCCCAGCCTCCTTCAGCAGCATAAAAGCCACTCCTCTCCTCCTCTCCGGCATTCTCTCCTCGTCTCCATCCAGACCAGGGAAGCTCTCCACCATGCTCACCTCACAATCCTTCCGCTCGAGCTCCATGAGGTCCCCCAGCGTGTACGGCGGCGCCGGGGGCAAGGGGATCCGAATCTCCAGCTCAAGTGCTTCCAGGTCCTTCTCCTCTGGTGGAGGTTTCTCCTCTGGTGGAGGTTTCTCCTCCGGTGGAGGTTTCTCCTCCGGTGGAGGTTTCTCCTCTGGTGGAGGTTTCTCCTCCGGTGCTGGTGGAGGCTTCAACCTGAACGACGCCATGGACCTCTCTGACAACCAGAAGGCCTCCATGCAGAACCTGAACGACCGTCTGGCCTCCTACCTGGAGAAGGTCCGCAAACTGGAGGCGGCCAACAGCGAGCTGGAGCTGAAGATCCGACAGTTCCTGGAATCCAAGTCCTCACCTGAGGGCCGCGACTACACTGCATTCTACGCCACCATCAGCGACCTGCACGACAAGGTGAGACCCGGTTCTGGTTCTGAGCTCAGATTTGTGTGTTGTGTTCAGTACAGAGCACAGTCAGAGGTCAGAGGTCACACTAAAGAAACTAAAGATGCTCTGTTTGTTTCACACAAAACCTGAAACTGAATCCTTCCTGAAACAAAACATCCGACCGCACCCAAACCACCAGAATCAGAACTCACTGAGGCCAGCAGAACCAGAGCAGAACCAACCCACCGGATCAAACAGCCGGCCCACATTTGATTCTCTTTTAGGCAGTTAAAGTGAGGCTTCTGTGGGTCCACCTGAAATAATATTTTCAAGATGTTTGTGTTTAAATTGATCTGAATCTGAATCTGCTGCTCTTCCTGTTTCAGATCATCGCCGCCAAACAAGAGAATGGAGCCGTGTACCTGGGTATCGATAACGCCAAGCTGGCCGCCGATGACTTCCGGGTCAAGTGAGTCTGCAAACACTGATCAGCTGATCGGTTTTACTTCTTTGATTTGTGCTGATGATCTAATCTGAGCAGCTTGGTGTAAACTCTTAACTGAAGAAAACTGTGGTTGGATGTGCAGGTACGAGAACGAGCTGGCCATGCGTCAGAGCGTGGAGGCCGACATCGCCGGGCTCAGGAGGGTTCTGGATGAGCTGACGATGAGCAGGTCCGATCTGGAGATGCAGATTGAAAATCTGAAGGAGGAGCTGATCTATCTGAAGAAGAACCATGAGGAGGTGAGATGAGACAGTAAACTAATTTACCTGAGAAAAGACTTCTTAAAGGTTTAACATTTCATGTAACATTGAAATGTTCCTGCAGGACATGTTAGGTATGAAGACACAGGTTGGCGGTCAGGTCAATGTGGAGGTGGATGCCGCACCCCAGCAGGATCTGACCGCCATCATGGCTGAAATCAGAGACCACTACGAAAGTGTCGCCGCCAAGAACCGCAAAGAGCTAGAGAACTGGTTCCAAAACAAGGTGAGCTCTCAGAAAATATCTTTAAACTTTAAAACAAAGATTTCAGCAGCAGGGTCTGGGCAGGGATGAGACACTTGACAGCTCAGGTAAACAACACACACACTTCCTGAGCTGAAACTTCTGCTGCCCTCAGGTGGCTGCAAGCAGAACTGCACCTTAAACATAAAATACATCGTCTTACATGACAATATTTACTTTAACATGTTAAAAGACATCTGTTTTACTGCTTTTCATTTTAAGCCAATGTTTTCACTGTTTTTTGTGTCTCTACAGACTGAGGACCTTAACAAAGAAGTCGCCGTCAGCACAGAAACCCTCCAGACGTCCAAAACAGAGATCACCGACCTCAGACAGACTCTGCAGAGCCTGGAGATCGAGCTCCAGTCACAGCTCAGCATGGTGAGCATCCAATATCCAACATGTCCGAAACATCTAATCCAGACACTTTACAGAGGCCTCCAACAAGACAAGACCACGAACAAACTGAGACGTCTCTTCTCCGTCTCCACAGAAAGCCGCCCTTGAGGCCACGCTGGCAGAGACGCAGAGTCGCTACGCCATGCGTCTGCAGGGTTTCCAGAGGCAGGTAACGTGTCTGGAGGAGCAGCTGGTGCAGCTGAGGGCCGACCTGGAGCGGCAGGGCCAGGAGTACCAGATGCTGCTGGACCTGAAGACCAGACTGGAGATGGAGATCGCCGAGTACAGACGGCTGCTGGACGGAGAGGGAGGCGGCAGCGGCAGGTGAGCTGACCCGTCCCACCTGGGACTGAACTGGGCCGGGGCCAGCTGCTGGTTCCACAGAAAAAAAACTATGTGGCTGTTTAAAATCCAAATCTTTCCTGTCAGAGACAAAGTTTAGCAAGTTAAAGAAAAAGAAAAGCAACAAAAAAGTGCAGATGTTGAAACTGACTGAAATGATTAAACATGAATTTAACTCACGTCTCGTTTTCCTGCAGCTCTAAAACATCCACCACGACTCGGCAAGTGGTGATCGTCACCCAAGAAGTCACCGAGGACGGCAAGGTCACGACCACTCAGGAGATAAAGTGAGACGACCAACATCAGCTGTTCTCACAAATAAAACACTACTGAGAGAACAAAAATCTGTGCTCTATGTGGTTTCTTATTTAAAATTACAACAACGTGAACCAAAACCAAGAGTTTCAGGCCTTGATTTGGTCAAGATTAAATACAGACTCATTACAAAACTTTAGACAAAAAACAAATCATCATAACTGGAGTTAAAAGAGGAGAACCTGATGTGTTTGAACAACCCTGATTGTGACAACGTTAGGACTTACAGAAAGCAATGATTTATAAATCTCATCAACTAATTCTTTATTCACAACAGAACAACAAACATCTAATGTTGAAACTAAGAAAATTAACAATTTTAGGTGGAAAAAAGGTTTTGTTATAATTCTAAATATAATATAAATATAAATAGAGTTATTAACAATAATAAGATATTTATTAACTAGTAAGGTTAATTCTCAGCAGGTGGGTCAGAGGAGTGAGGATAAGACGAGCTTTTAGAGGCTGAAGATGGGCAGAGGTTCACCAGCTGACAGGAAGTGTGTGAGAACAGAGGAACACTTTCAGAATAAAGGTCCTGAATGAAAAACTCTGAATCGTGATCCACAAATGCTGCTTAAAGCTCTATCAGGCAAAGAAGAAGCCATATGTGTCTCCTCTCTGAGGTCAGCCTGCCTCTCTGATGGTATGGGGGTGCATTAGTGCCTCCAGGTTTTAGAACAACATCCAGGACTGTTGACTTTTTGAAGAACTGTTGCTGCCATCAAATTTAAAACTAAGTTTATTTTTATAAAAATGTTTTAGTTACTTAGTTTTAACATTTAGTATGCCTACTTTGTTCCACTGTGAATAAAATATGGGTTTTTGATTTTGCATTGTTTTATTTGACTTTTTACACAACCCAACAGCTTTTCTATAAAAATAGTTGTGATAAAAAGTAAAAATATCTACTTTGATTTAAATGTTTTATATATCAGGACAAAACAAAATGAGCTGGACAACATGAGATAAATCCAACCTCAAAAGACCATCGACCCGTTCTGTTGTAGATCAGCTGCTGTGTTTGGGATCATTGTCCTGTTTGTTGGACAGATGGCCTCCCATCTGACTCCAGAATCAGCCCAAACCATCAGCCCTCCACCACCGTGCTGACAGCTGCAGTGCATTCTGGGTAAACATCTGTCCTCTGGTCTGGTTAGGGTTAGAAATCTTCTGGTTCCTTCAGACGAACCTGAGTCGAGCTGCCATGTTGTTTTTAGAGAGAAGAGGCTTCCAAACAAGCCATGACCTTTGACCTTTAACAGCAGCATCATCAATGTTTTAATCCTTTAGTGACACAACTTTTAAATGCAACAGAACTGAGTTAATTCCTTTAAAATCTGCTGTATTTTCCTGCAGTCTGCAGAGCCGCTGTAAGCTGCAGTTCAGCCATCTGCCACAGGATGGCGCTCCTGACCCACCATTAAACTCTGCTTCTCTCTAAATGTTTAAAAGCTGCAGGTTCTGTCCTGCTCGGTCCTGCTTCTCTCTGAATGTTTCTGCCCACTCAGCACATCTTTGTCCTGAATCTTTCTGCAGTTTTCATTAAAACCCTCCTGCTTGTCTTCACCCAGGGCAGTTTTGACTTGTTTGGACTTCTTCACTCCTGACTTTAGAAAACGTTTGGGCAGATGAGGAGGAGGAGGGTGGTTTAACATCACAGATGACTTAGTCCTCTGAGATTGTTACCAGCAGTTAAATTTGTTCTAATAAGATTTAAATACGTTTTTATTTTTCCCTCAGTGTATTCCATATTTCCATTTACTGTAATTATGGTTATAGTTTCTCTGGAGATTAATTATCTCTGTCTGCTGCTTGTTTTTATATTTTATGAATAGATTGACACGTTGTTTTTGTTTGTGTGTTCATGGCTTGTTGACAGATGTTGAACACACCTGCTGCTTGTTGCCTCACTGAGGAAGATTTTATCTTTCTGACCTGAAAAAGATCAATTAGTCATTTCTGCAGTGAGGAGTAGGAGAGCAGGTTAATCTTTACTCATCTTTAGACAAATAAGACCAGAGGACAGGTGTTTACCCAGAATGCACTGCAGCTGTCAGCACGGCGGTGGAGGGCTGATGGTTTGGGCTGATTCTGGAGTCAGATGTGAGGCCATCTGTCCAACAAACAGAACGGTCCAGAACCAGAACCTCAGAGAGCTGGAAAGAAGAGTGGGCTACAACTCCTCCACAACCATGAGAGAGTCTAAAAACAAATATTTTTATGTCCCCGTGTGTTTGGTGTGTTTGGTGTGTTCGGGGCCCGGTTACTCTGCTGTTGGGTCGAGTGAGTCGTGTTCAGTTCTGACGGAGGCTTCGGGTCACTTGTTCCAGTTTACTCAGATGGAAGGATGAGTTTGGTTCTGGTTCAGTTCATCGTCTCATCAGAGCGAACGATTTGCTACACCTTCGTACGTCTGCTGGGTAGAAACTTCCCTCTGAAGTCATAAAACTCACAGAATCAGTCTGGATCTCACGGAAGTGTTAGATTACCGTCTGACAGAAATTTATGGTTTGTTCTTTCCTCCCGTTAGGCAGCTTATTTAATCACCTCCGCTGATCGTACTGTTCACCTGAAGGACTGAATATAAGCTCCGACTGTTAGGATCTAAGGTTTTTGTATTATGTTTTGTCTTCATATTTCAGTTTGAGTTTATTGTTTGTGTTATTTGTCTCTTCCCTGTGCCTCAGCCACCATTCACTTCTCCTCAGTCACACTCTCTCTCTTCCCCATTCTCCTCCATCTACACCTGCCTCTAGCTCCTTAATCATCTCACCTGTGCCCACTTCCACTAATCACCCTCTGCCTTTAATACCCGGTCACATTCTCTACTTCTCTGCTGGTTCATTGTCATTCTTTGCCTCCCTGATGTGCCGTCCTTCCTGTTTGCTCGTGCCTCCTCGTCTCCCTTTGGTTAATCTCTTGTCACAGGTCTGTTCAGGTTTTGTTTAGTTAATGTTTTGTATTTAGTTTAGATTTTGCTGCCATGTCAGCCTTTGTTTTGTTTTTCTTTATTTAATAAATTAGTTTATTTTTCTGGCCATGAGTCTGCGCTCTGGGTTCTTTTCTGTATCCTCCGATCATGACACCGACAGGTGAGCTAATTTAGGTTCAATAAGGAAAATCTAAGTCAAAGATGGCAGCTAGCAGGGTGGGTTAAAGTTGGCGCTCTGCAGGAGCCAGGAGGCCAACAGAGGGGTCAAAGATCAACCTGTGGGTGTAACAACAGGTTTGTCCACATTTACAGGTTTATAACTAAACAGTTTGCTAAAGGGAGATGTTTACTCTGCTGATGAGGGAGTGAGCAACTCAGAGATGAAAGATAAGTCTTTGTGAGGAGGGTGTGTGGTTTTATCAAAGAATGGGGAGAGGTGATCATAAACATTCGGAGGGTGACAGGTAAGGAGCAGATCAGGGTGAGGGTTCAACGTGACGACAGACGGGAGCAGGAAGCTGCAAACTCCGGCTTTTAAAGGAGTGAAAGTTGGGCTCTTATAAAGGACTACGACCAAAACTTAAGCTTTTATTCTAAAGATCAAAATAAATCAACTTAAAACAAAATAAATTATTTCAAAGCTGTGAGAACAAACAGCTCTAACTTTATCTGAGATATGTTGTTTTCTGCAGATGGTGTGGTTCAGGACTGAAAGAACCGGATCCTGGATCCTGGGTGGTCGGGTCAGGCCTCAGGAGATGAGGAGCTCAGAGCAAAGCTGCTGCTCCTCCTCAGGGAAAGGAGTCACCTGAGGAGGTCCAGAGAACAGGAGGAGCTGAGGAGAGGCAGGTCTGGATCTCCCTCCTGGACGGATGAACTTCTGACTTTCATCGATTTTATGACATTTCATAATAAAAATCAGTGTTCAGATGACTGTTGTTTAATTACTGCTTCCTGGGTTTTTCTGGATGTTTCTTACAATCTAACTCTGCAGGCTCTGTCATATTTTAGCTGTTAATACATCAAAACCTTCGGCTCATTCAGGAAATGACTGCTGGGAATTTTGGTTTCTGTAACCTTTTATATTTTTCAAAATATTTAACTTTATTTCCTTTAAAATCATGGTTTTCTTTGAAATCTGCTTTATCAAACTGGCTCTGTTTTTGTCTTCTGATGCTAGTTTTTAGCTAGCACTGAGCTACTTTCAGCTACTGTTTTGCTTCTTTTAGCTTTTGCTTCATGAGTTTCCAGTTCAGGTCAGCCAGGTCAGATGTGTGTCTGTAATCCATCAAAAACCTCAGCTGCCCCACAATAAGAACAGTTAATCCAGATGAATTTCAGGAAATAAATCAGAGCAGGAGTGTGACAAACATTTCCACCTGCTGCAACAGGAACTGGGCTGACTGGAACAAAACACAACGACTGTGCAGACATTTAGAGTCGGAGTTAACGATCGGTCGGGTGTGATTCACTTCCTTTCAGAGCTGGAGGATGTGGTTGTGCTCCTCCAGCTGCTTCTCCTGAAACATCCTGCAGTCATGGAGAAGATGTTCCTGTTCCAGAAGAGTGGAATTAATGATCTGCATCACAGGGAGTCATGTTAGCACCACTCCAGTTCCAGCTCAAGATGGCTGCCACAACTAATCAACCTCAGCAAACACTAAGATGGGTGGTGGTAGTAGCTGAGAGTCATCCCCGACAGATGGCAGGCGATATGCATTCATTCAAGGATGCTACTTTTAGTTTTTAAACTGGTTCAAAGATTTTCTCACAGATTTGTTGTTAAGCTGGAGACTCTCAGAACAAAGTCTTCCTCATTCCAACCTTCGTGTTGCAGCCTGAAGGCTTCATTCTGACAGGAGATTAAAGAATCGCTGACTTTGGTTTGACCTTGAATTAAACCTCTCTTTTGTCATGATGTTGATTTATGAATGTGGATTTGAAAGCTGCGCTCAGCTGCAGCTGCAGGAACATCCAGAACTTTCTCCTCAGCCTGGAGCTTCTCGTCGTGGCGTCCTGTGAATAATCTGTCTGAACACATCTGTTTCATAACGAGTAAAGGTCGCAGGGAGCCTGCAGCTTACCTGACCCTCCCCTCCACACCCAGCTCAGGTGGCGCGACCCAAACACATTCCTGCCGCTGTGATTGACAGCTGCTTTCACTGCAGCCCCTTTAAATGCCGGCGGAGCCTCAGACCTCCTCAGTCTGACTGAAGCTGCAGCAGAAACCATGACCTCCTCCCTCATGTCCCGCTCCTCCTCTCACTCCATCCGCTCCTCCATGGGAGGATCCGGGGGCTCCATGATGGGCCTCGGCGGCGGCTCCAGGATCGCCTCCATGAGGGCCGGCAGCGTGTACGGTGGGGCCGGGGGCTCCGGGGTCCGCATCTCCTCCTCCTCCTCCATGGGGGGAGGCTACTCCTCCTCCGTAGGGGGAGGCTACTCCTCCCAGATGAGCTTTGGTGGGTCCGCGATGGACGACGGCCTGGTCGGGAACGAGAAGTTCACCATGCAGAACCTGAACGACCGCCTGGCCACCTACCTGGAGAAGGTGAGAAAACTGGAGAAGGCCAACGCCGAGCTGGAGCTGAAGATCCGGCAGTTTGTGGAGAACAAGGTGGGCCCCTCCACCCGGGACTACAGCGGCTTCTACAGCACCATCAGTGAGATCACAGAGAAGGTAAAAACCCTCCTCATCCTCATCCTCATCCTCAGAGCTGCAGGTGCAGAGGAGACACGCAGGAACACATTTAAAAACTGAACCTCAGAGTCTTTCTGTCTGTGAGGCTGGAAGACTCAGCTAATAAACAAACAGCATTCCTCAGATAAAGAAGATGTTCAGCTGAGGATTAAAGCTGAACACAACCACAGGAGCAGAAACATCCTGAAGCTGTGAAATCTCAACCAGCTGCTGTTTGATTCAGTTTAGATTATTAAAGAAGATCAGCAACATTTTACTGATCGGTATCAGAGCTGAGGACTCAGGTGTGATGATGGACTTCCTGTCTCCAGATTCAGGACGCCATCAAAGTGAACGGGGCCGTCCACCTGAACATCGACAACGCTCGGCTGGCTGCAGACGACTTCAGGACCAAGTGAGTCCACCTGATCACATGATCAGTACACCTGAGCAGATCTGGTCTCACTTCCTGTCCTGATGCTTCCGTTAGTTGCTGTGGTCTGATTTCTTTGTGACGTCACAAGTTTTACACCTGTCCTTCGTCTTCGTACCTGTCCCTCATCATCACACCTGTCCCTTGTTTTCGTCCTCCTGCAGGTACGAGAACGAGCTGGCCATGCGTCAGTCGGTGGAGGCGGACATCGCCGGGCTCAGGAGGCTTCTGGATGAGCTGACGATGAGCAGGTCCGATCTGGAGATGCAGATTGAAAGTTTGAAGGAGGAGCTGATCTACCTCAAGAAGAACCATGAGGAGGTGAGGAGCCTCTAAACCGTCCAAAGTCCAAACGTAACATCTGACCAGAAAGGAAGAGTTTTATCAAAGTAGTTAAATTGACACCAGATCCTGATGGGAAAAACTCATTTAGTCTGTGGTTCGACCTCAAACTGACGACTTTTAAGGAGGAGTTCAGTAAACCCTTCCCTTTGTTTGTTTGTTTGTTTGTTTGTTTGTGAGCAGGAGCTGCAGGCCATGCGCACTCAGATGAGCGGCCAGGTAAATGTGGAGGTGGACGCCGCTCCGGGACAAGACCTCAACAAGATCATGGAGGAGATCCGAGAGCACTACGAGGCCGTTGCCGCCAAGAACCACAAAGAGCTGGAGGCCTGGTTCCAGACAAAGGTACACGCCGTAACATCACTTCCTGTTGTCATTTTGTGTGTCCACGTGCACGCTGACCCACTGTGTGTGTGTGTGTGTGTGCAGACGGAGACTCTGAACAAAGAGGTGGTGTCTCAGGCCGAGTCGCTGCAGACGTCCAAGAGCGAAGTGACCGATGTCAAACGATCGCTGCAGTCCCTGGAGATCGAGCTGCAGTCCATGCTAGGGATGGTGAGCGTCGCCACGGCAACACCTCAAACAAACAAACACCACAGAGTCAACAAAAACAGCTTCATTCCAAATACAAAACCTTTCAGATTTTAGACGACATGTTTGTCTGGTTGCTGCAGTTTATTTAGTCCCAAAGAGTTTGTGTTAGATTTAAAGGTGACCACTGCTCTTCTTCTGTGGTTTTTATTTTTTATTGTTTATGTTGGAGGTGAACTGCTCTTCTTCTGTGGTTTTTATTTTTTATTGTTTATGTTGGAGGTGAACTGTTCTTCTTCTGTGGTTTTTGTGCAGAAAGCGTCTCTGGAGGGGACTCTGGCTGAAACTCAGAACAGATACGCCATGAAGTTGAGCGGCTACCAGATGCAGGTCAGACTCGTCCTGTGCCGTTTGTACAGGTGAGGGTGGGAGTGGGCGGAGCTACAGCCTCACCTGCGTGTGGTCTCCAGGTTACGAGTCTGGAGGAGCAGCTGGTGCAGATGAGGGCCGACACAGAGCGGCAGGGCCAGGAGTACCAGATGCTGCTGGACATAAAGACCCGTCTGGAGATGGAGATCGCAGAATATCGGCGCCTGCTGGACGGAGAGGCCGCCAGGTGAGGCTCTCGCACCTTTCAGGACTGAAGCCGACAGGTGATGCGGGCGCTCAGCTCATCTTTGTTCTGATTGGTCCACAGCTCCTCATCCTCCTCCTCTACCACCAAGCGGGTGGTGACGGTGGTGCAAGAGATGGTGAACGGACAGGTGGTCTCCTCCTCGTCCTCCACGACCTCCTCGTCTGTGACCAACTGAAGCAGCCAATCAGGACCTCCTCCTCGTTAACTGACCTCAGATCAGATGTGACAATAAAACCAGTTCAGACCAGCTGATTGTTTCTGTCTTATTTCTACAACCTGAACACGGAGGAGCAGAAACTAACAGGATTTCACTTGTTACTCCTCTCTAATGTTTGAAAAAAGATCATTAAAAGTCTTTAATCAATATATTTTCTCTTTTTTAAAATGGCTTCCAGTCTGACCTCAGCAGAGACTGAGCCTCCTGACAAACATCTTAATGTTGATTGATTGATTGATTGATTGATTGATTGATTGATTGATTGATTGATTGATTGGAGAAGACAACTTTTCAGATATAAATCTGAACCAGGATCACCTGTGGGGTTCCTCAGGGGTCCGACTTCCTGCCCTCCGAGCTCAGATCAGAACCTCTGTTCTCATGTTTCTGTTTATGACACACAGCTGTCCTCGGTCAGAGTGTCTCTGTCCATAACGTCTTTGAGACGAGAGGACAGAAAAAACAGAAGCTCTTTGTCCCAAAATACCAGACATGAGGATTCAACTAAACACAAAAAGTCTTTTATAAATCAGCCGAATATCACCTGAAAAACATTCCAAGCATTAAGAACTAACATTTTTAAGAAATGCATATCGCCCGCTGCCTTTCATCCCAGAGTTTTTCTCATGATGAGAAAAAACAGAGAGTCGGTTTTTCTCAAACCTCGTTGACGACAGCGTGACTCAGGATGACTCTCAGCTACTACCACCCCAGAGTTCAGCTCACTATCTGTACAACTGACTGAACTGTACCCATTGTTGTGTTCTCTACAGTTATTAGATGTGGCGGCCATCTTGAATCAGATGAAGTTTATTCAGTTGTTAATCAATGAAGGATTCATTCTGGGGTTTAAATATAAATCCAACATAAAGTCTTTCATCCATTGCTGCAGCTCTCAGAATTTGAACACACCTGAGGACACCTGAGGACTCACCTGAGGACTCAGGTGTCCTCAGGTGAGTCCTCAGGTGAGTCCTCAGGTGTCCTCAGGTGAGTCCTCAGGTGAGTCCTCAGGTGTCCTCAGGTGAGTCCTCAGGTGTCCTCAGGTGAGTCCTCAGGTGTCCTCAGGTGTGTCCTCAGGTGTGTCCTCAGGTGAGGGACGGTGGCATGCTGCCCTCTGCTGTTCCTCTCTGACGCTCAGAACTTCTCGGCTCGTCTTCACGTCGACATGTTTCTCTCATCAGACTTTAATCAGTGAAGCTGGCAGCAGCAGATCTGCAGGTCGCCTCACGCCCGTCAGCTTCCTCCTCCTCTTCTTCACCCCCGGAGGCTCACTTTATTTCACCCTTCACTCAAAGTAGAGAACAAACATGTTCACACGTCTACGAAATACCACTGTGCAAAGAAAGCTCTTATTGAAAAGTGGTCACTGTGACAGGAGAAGTTTCTGATCCTTTGACTAAATCTCAGAAAAGTCTCAAATAATTTATAAAACCGTTAAACTTTAACAGTCAGCACAAACAGCCTCGTGTCCTGAAGGTCATTATAGAAACCGTTCAAAATGATTGTTAACTTCCTGTTTCCAGTTTTACATCAGTGTGAACGCTGAGTCAGCAGATGGATTCTGCTCCTCTGACTCTAACTGATGCTGCAGACTTTGTCCTCAGAGTTCAGCTCAGTTTCTCTAACTTTTAGATTTTTATAAATATTTAATATGCAGCTTTTCACTGAGAACGTTAGGAACCCTGGAGGTTCCTACCTGCCGTGTTAAAAGCTTTCTGACCTGATTTTTACTGTCCTGCTTCACCGACTCCTCTGAATCTCAGTTTGTTCACCTAAGCAGGTAAGTGATGATGTCACTGATCCAGATGAAGAAAAATATATCAGCATATTGATGAAAGCCGAGATGAGACCCCTGCTGGCCTTGTCTTTGTTTCTAATCAACTTTGTTCAAAACAAACTGAAGTTAGACAGAACGGTCTAACACCTGGAGTTTTCTGAGTTTCCTTCATCTTTCCTGACACTAAACTTGACATCTTGGCTTCCAGCAGTTCCTTTTTTTACTGCCTCCCTGTTTTCGTGTTCGGAGATAAAACAGGATGTTTCAGACCTTTTCAAAGGTTTTCTTAGAAACTTGAATCCCGTTCAGAGCTCAGCTGCAGAGCTTCATGTGGATCTGGATGATGAAGTGGAGGAAAAATGGTTTGGTTTCTGTATGAACTGGTTGATTTGGCCCGCAGCAGACCGGTGACCTTTCAGTAGCTTCACATCTTCAGTTTCATTAATCTGCCCCCTCCCCAGCCTCAGGCCGGCTGTCAACCCTCACAAATTTCACAATCATAAATCTGAAGGTTTTTTTATGTTCAAACAGAACGCTGGGAGCCAATTCTCAACTGAAGGCAAATTATCTCATCACTGAAGAGAACAGAGGGCAGAAAGAAAAGGAAGGTCCACCTTAAAGGCTGTTCTTAAATCCAAACAGAACAATTATCTCCACTCAGTGTTATTAAAGGAAAAACAGAGTTTTGTTTCCACATGAACCAGATTATTTCCTGGTGACTGACAGCAGAGTTCTGGCTGCGGCTCACTGCAGGATAAACCTGCAGGAGGTTCTGAAGCGCCTCTGAGCCAGGCACTGAGCTCCAACATGGCCGACAGCCAGACTGAGGCGAAGCTGCGAGTTTAGTCACATCTGCAGCTCAGTTTACAGATTTATATAACGAGCCAGAGCTCCTGTTCACGCAGGCCCTGAAGGCATCCCGAGTCAGGGAGCGTCCAAAGAAATCAATCAAACGATAAAACTCACAGAAACGGGTCCAAACCATCCAGCCTGCCTCTCTGATGGTATGGGGGTGCATTAGGGCCTCAGGTTTTAGAACAACATCTGCTCCCGTCCAGGACTGTTGAACAGACAGAATGGGACAAACAACCTCAGGTCCAGATGTTTACAGACTGATGAGGGAAACATCTGGAACATCTGTAAAGAGACGAGTTGCTGCCATCAAATTCAGAATTACACGATTTTTTTCCTGAAAATGGGACAGTTTTTAGTTTAGTTTTAACATCTGAGATTTACAAATTAATGTGTTCTGCTTTTATTTTTTATATTTTATGCAGCGACTCAAAAGTGTCAGGATTGGGGTTTAAATTTTAAAGTTCTGTTGAGTCTGACCCGAAATGTTTAAAGTTTATGATAAATTCTGCTTAAAGCAGAAAGGCTGAAACCTTTTGACAAAAAGCTCTTAATGAAATCCAGAAGGAAGTCGGTTTGAAGCCTGGACCTGCAGCCACACCAGCTGAAGATGATCTATTTAAAGACTCGGAGCTGCTCACACGCACGAAGAGAAATATGCCCCGTAAATCACCGCCGTCACTTAGACTGACAGCTTCGGGCAGGTTTGTGTGACAGCAGATTACTACCTGTCAGTCACACCTGCAGCTTTAATTCCTCGGGTCAGGACCGTGCCAACTCAACAGATTAACGCTCAGAATCCGGTTCTGGTTGCCAGAACCTGAACTCACAAACGTCCTGCAGATTAAGTGTTCACAAAGCAGAGCTTTTAACTGCAGTGGGAAAATATGCACAAAAACAAAGAAAGATACAAACTCAAGTCAGAATCTGAGGAAGTGGTTTAGAAGGTTAAAATCTGGGTTCTGTTGGGTCCGGTCCCACTATGAACTGAACAGAACCGTGAAAGCCTTGTGTGGGTCAGTTAATGTGCACAACGGGTCAGAACCACAGCGAAGGCTTCGTGTTCCCTGAAGGAATGCATATCACCCGCCACCTTTTAGGAGTTTTAGACTAAAATCCTCTTTGAACAAGAAACCGTTTTAATCCAACCTTGAAAATAAAGTTTCGTTGTGAGTGAAGCACTCAGAGGGTGAGTTGAGTTGTTTACCGGTTTGCCAGAACCTCCTTGAGGCCAACAAAGAGTCCATCTCCAAAGTCCTCCAGAGTTTATGGTTTCCAAACTCAGGCTTTGGGCCCTTTCCTTCATCCTCTCCTTCATGGTCTCCTTCATGGTCTCCTTCATGGTCTCCTTCATGGTCTCCTTCATGGTCTCCTTCATGGTCTCCTTCATGGTCTCCTTCATGGTCTCCTTCATGGTCT
>NC_051441.1:683021-700442 GCF_001649575.2 Kryptolebias marmoratus | reverse complement strand
GTGAGAAGCTGAGGTTCTGCTGGACCTGCTGTGTGCAGCTGAGGTTCTGCTGGACCTGCTGTGTGCAGCTGAGGTTCTGCTGGACCTGCTGTGTGCAGCTGAGGTTCTGCTGGACCTCCTGTGTGTATCAGAACCATTTTCCTCTTTGTGTTTTTACACCTGAACACACTCCGACCTCAGTTTGTTTCTGTGATACACAATCAGCCGCGGCGCCATGGCGATGGCAGCCAGGGGCGTTTTCCCACAGAGGGACGCTGAGGAGTGACAGGTGAGCTTGGAGCCAGAGGCTGTTTCAGGATCTCACTGAGAGCTCTTTGTGCTGAGAATCTGAGCAGCGCCAACAGCAAGGCAGTACTGAATTACTGCTGTTACATCATCCAGGTCACAGGAGGGGTGACGCTGAAGGAGGCTCCGCCCACACCTGCAGGTGCTTACACTCAGATTATTACCAACTCTGGGTTTTATACCTGCAGCTAGTTAGTCTCTCAGATTATTAGGAGAAAACTGCTGAAAAACTGGCTTCATCGTTCTGGTTTTAACATTCTAACGAAGGTCTCCTGCCTCCATCGTTACGCTTTCTGCCCATAATGCACCTGGAACCAGCAGGAACTTCAGGACTTTGAGATTCAGCAGCTCCTCTCCTGGATCAGAACCACACGGACCAGCCTTCAGTATCAATGAACCCATCTCTGGTTCTCCGGTTCTCCTTCTTTGGACCAGTTTTGGTTGGTTCTGACCTCTGCAGACCGGTATGGAGATGTTCTGACCCAGCTGTCTCACCATCACGGTTCTGGTTCGAGTCCCTCAGATCCTCATCCAGAACAGACCCCGCCCACTGACCATCACCTTGGTCACCAGGTGGTTTCACCTGTCAGTGGTCATAATGTTCTGGCTGATAACAAGTTCACTCAAAGAAATCTGAAGCTGAAGCTGATTTTCAACGATTTGTCCCAATTTCTGTTCATTTAATAAAAAAGTTTTTATTTAAAAAAGGTATGAAAGACTGACTGCACACACACACACACACACACACACACCCACACACACACACACACGTACATACCTATACATATAAAAATGCAAAAAGTCAAAAATAATAAGAAATAAAGAAAGAAAGAATAATAATCTTTTTAATAAAAGGTGTGTTCATGTCATGTGGGTGCATGTGTGCTGGTTAGCCACCTGGAGATGCTCCGTTAAAAGGTGCCGTGAGCTGCAGACGGCCAGGAGGTAACCAGGCTAAGTCCAGGACCTGACCCCCCCAACGACCCGGGCCCACACCAGCCCCCGACAGAGAGACCGCCCAGCACCAAGCAGGAGAAGCCCCCCCCAGAGCCCCCAACACACCAGGCAGGCACCAGTCCACCACAGCAGCCAGAACCCAGAAGGACCAAGGTCAAAGGGCACATAGCCACCCCCCTGAGGGGTCTAGAGGGAGGGGACACCCATCGAACCCAAGCTAAGCCCACATCCCCCCGGGGGCCATAGACCACCCAGCGGGAGCCCAGCACTCCGAGACGTGGTCCGGGCACCGACAAGACAACCCCACAGCCAGGGGGCAGCAACCTGCAGGCAGCCCCCCCGATGACGCCGTCAGAGACCCCCAGCCCCCACTGAACCGGTGCAGGCACCAGGACGGGAGCAGGAAAAGGAAACTGCGCCCCCCCCGCCCCCCGTTGTGTGCCTGTGGTCGTGTGAAATGTTGCAATGGGTGCAGCTGTGGAGTCCAAGCTGCATTAAAATACAAAAATGCAGTTTTATGAGAAACTGAATAACTTTTTAATTATTCCCTGATGTTGTTAAAAGGCTGCAGTATAAACCTGCTCACATTCCTCTCCTGTGAGTGTGGATCTCAGCCCCGCCCCCTCACCTGCGCCTCAGCCCACCTGGATGTCTTTAAAAGCAGCGGTCGGCTCCATCTCCCCTCACTTCTCTCCTCTCCTGCTCCTGAGAAGACAGACAGACAGACAAGCACCTCCTCCTCTTCATCATGACGTCCGTAATGTACTCCAGGAGCTCCATGGGCTCCATGGGTGGCCTGGGCGGGCGATCCGGCAGAGTTATGAGCGCCGCCAGCATGACTGGAGGAGCAGGAGGCTCCAACGTCCGCGTCTCCAGGGCCAGCCAGTCCTTCTCTATGGGAGGCTACAGTGGTTTTGGTGGGGGTGCAGGTGCAGGATTCGGTGGGGGTGCAGGTGCAGGATTCGGTGGGGGTGCAGGTGCAGGATTCGGTGGGGGTGCAAGTAGAGGATTCGGTGGGGGTGCAGGTGCAGGATTCGGCGGCGGCGGCGGCGGCGGCGGCTTCGGTGGTGGAGCAGGGATGGACGACAACATGATCGGCAACGAGAAGTTCACCATGCAGAACCTGAACGACCGCCTGGCCACCTACCTGGAGAAGGTGGCGGCGCTGGAGAAGACCAACGCCGAGCTGGAGCTGAAGATCCGGGAGTTCGCCGAGGCCAAGATCAGCCCCTCCGCCAGGGACTACAGCCACTTCTACGCCACCATCGCAGAGCTGCAGGGCAAGGTGAGTCTGAAGTTCTTCTTCTTCTGAACCACCAACTAACTCCAGTTTCATACGTGGGGGAAAATAAAAAAAATAAGAACAAGAATAATATTCTAAAGGAACAGTTTTAGTTGGTTTGAACTCTTAGATTTATTGTTTTTTTAGAGAAACAGAAATGATACACTTATCAAACATGGCACCTCTTGTCTTCCATACAAATGACAAACTAGAAAAGTAGAATTAAAGTAAAGAATTCTTTCAGTAGTTTGAGGCAGGGGGAAGCTGAGCTAACGGGATTGGATGAAAGCCTCAGGTGAACCACACCTGTGTAAGGGATCCAGGTGAAGCTGCCACACCTGAAGGATTCCATGGTTCTACAGGAAACCTGAGCTGCTCTCATTTTTAGTAACGTGGCGTTTCTGCGTTTCAGATCCAGGACGCCATCATCGCCAACAGCACCGTCTCTCTGAGCATCGACAACGCCAGACTCGCTCAGGACGACTTCAGAATCAAGTCCGTCCCGTTTTTACTTCCCTTCGTTCCATTGGAGGATCTTCTCTCCTTTGGTTTAGCTTTGCTTGTATTTGGTGTTGATGTGTTTAAACACGTTTCATTCAGACAGTAAAAAGGTTAAACTGCAGCCCAGATGTTGCAGAAACTTTCAGCTGCAGCAGAAGTGCGCCCTCTGCTGGCTGCAGGTTAGACTGCAGTCAGATCATCTTTTTCTGCTTTCTAAAAATTATTTTATAAAATATATTATATTAATAAGGCGGTGAATTTCTGGTTTTAGTTTCCAGAATCCAGTTTAAATTTAGCTTTTAACTTTTATAAAAAAAAAGACAATATTTTCTCTGAACATATAAAATTATTGTCCATTTAATTTCTTGATGATTTTTTTATACGTACCTGATACAGAAGTTTTATAGTTTTGATTTTAAAGTTCTCTTCATGCTGAACTTCCTGCAGGTACGAGAACGAGCTCTCCATGCGTCAGTCGGTGGAGGCGGACATCGCCGGGCTGAAGATGCTGCTGGGAGAACTGGGCGTGGCCAAGACCGACATTACCATGCAGACCGAGAGCCTGAAGGATGAGCTGGAGTCCATGAAGAAGAACCACGAAGAGGTAACCAGAAGCTCCTTTGCTGCATCGTAGTGTGAGCAGACGGAGCTTTGACGGGAGCCACTTTCATCCCTCCCCCTCCTGCAGGACCTGCTCTCCATGCGCACTCAGGTGAGCGGACAGGTGAACGTGGAAGTAGATGCTGCTCCTCAGCAGGACCTCTCAAAGATCATGGAGGAGATCAGAGAACACTACGAAGCCATCGCCGCCAAAAGCCGCAAAGAGCTGGAGGGCTGGTTCCAGTCGAAGGTAGGAGACGATCCAGGGGAAATTTTGTCACAAAAAGCTGAAGGGTCTCGTGACGTTCACGATGTCTTCTCTCCTCAGTCTGAGGCTCTCACTAAGGAGGTCGCCACCACAGAGATGACCCTGAAATCCTCCTCCGGCGAGGTGAAGGAGGTGAAGAGCCAGCTTCAGGCGCTGGAGATCGAGCTTCAGTCTCAGCTCAGCATGGTGAGTCCAAGAAAACCTGGTTCCAGAGGCCTTAAATGGTGTAAACCGCAGAACCCTGAGGAACCCCATGACTGTGGAGCAGGTCAAACCACATGAGGGGATTCAGAGTCACAAGAGTCCACGTAGAGACAAAACCAAGGGAAGAGGACCTGTTCCAGGTGTCCACACTGAGAACCAGACCCCTTCCTGCTTTTAACCATTTCATTAGAAACCTGGGTGATAAAGAAATCTGAATTCTGTGGACTTTCTGTGGACCTGTCCCTGTCTCCGCTGACCTCCTGTCCTCTAACTGTCCACAGAAAGCAGCTCTTGAATGCTCCCTCGCTGACGTCAACAGGCGCTACGCTGAACGCCTGAACAACCTGCAGTTTCAGGTGAGCCGGACTCGGACGCTGTGTTCCTGTGTTGAAGCGCAGCACTCACACCGAGTTTACCTGTACAGGTGACCAGCATGGAGGAGCAGCTGATAGGTCTGAGGCAGGACCTGGAGCGTCAGGGACAGGAATACCAGGCGCTGCTGGACATCAAGTCCAGGCTGGAGATGGAGATCAACGAGTACAGACGGCTGCTGGAGGGAGAGTCAACAGGAACCGGGTAAGAACCGAACGTTTCACTGCTCAGACTCAAACAGGAGACAGATGTTCCTTCTCACCCAGATGTTTCTCTCCTGCTGCAGGTCTTCTTCCTCTTCATCAACCACCACAGTCACCAAAACCTTGGTGACGAAGGTCATCGAGGAGACCATCTAAGAACCAATCATTTGTCTGTCTGATTGGGGGCGGAGTCAAATCTCAGCCTATCATCTTCCTGCTTGCTGAAATAAGGAACACCTTTCACCTGTTTCCTGCTACAAATTAAAGCAGTTAGTTGGAGGAACTTTAATCCGATCTGGGTTTATGTTGGGAAAACTGTCCTGAAATAAAACTTAACTCCACATCAAACGTCTCCGTCTGTTTCTACAAACTTCAGACAGAAGTCCACTCTTTACTGGAAGCTGAATAAAACATTTACTAAATTAAGAACGTTTCTTAATCACCTCAAACGGTTTGGTTCTGGGTCCGGGTCAGAACCTCCCACCTTCAGGTCTCGGAGGATCTGAGGGAGGTTTGTCATGTGGTTCTCCACAGAAACCAGCTGAGAACTGGAACCAGAACCTGGTTCAGGTTAGTTTGAAAGGGAGTGGGCCGGTTCTGAAGTCTGGATCCAGAGGAGCAAACACCAGCTGCTGACCAGCAAGTGGAACCAGTTCTCCAGGTGAGTTCTAGGAGAGAACCCAGTTTAAGGTGCAAAGAATGAAATCAAAGAGAAAAAACTCCTGAACTGAATGAAACGGTTCAGCTGAAATGTGGGTCTGCAGTCAGTGTAAACAAACCGACCAGCAGCAGGCTGTGAAGGGAAACCTGCCCTGCTGAAACTGACGAGCTAAAAGCTAAAGGTAGCAAAATGCTACATTAAAGCTCAAAGTATTAAAAGCTAAAACCAGAAAATGCTTTTCTGTGGGAAAATATTTGTAAATACTGAAAAAGTACAAAAAAAATAGCTGTTTGTTGTAAATCTGCTGCTAAAAACAAGAAGTCTTTTTACCAGAACCCGTTAACGGGTCGGAGACGTACACCCACTCATTACATCCTGAGGGCTTCATTAAAGTAGGTCATGAGATATTTTACTAACAGATGCAGAAACACTCTTACCAATCTGCTGTGAGCAATGAGACATTTCAGCAACAACAGAAGTCAAAGATGTCTCATTAGTTTCTTTAATAACTTCAGTACAAGATGCTGAATCACTTCTTTTATTACATTTTGTAGGAATGATGTAATCAATAGATTTGTACACAGTGAGCGATCGAGATGGGGGGAGGGGGGGGGGTGTCGGGACTTTTGTGCCGAGTTTAGATCCCAACAACGCTGAAAACTGACTTCCTGTCAACACGGATGGAAAACGGTCTGATTATCTTCAGCAACATGGAGACAGACGTGTCTGCTGCTGTGTCCCATCCGCCCACTTTAAGATCTACATCAAGTCAGACCGCCTTAAAAACCCAAAGCAGGAAGAACCTTCGGTACAACGGAAGAACCCTGAATTTGTTTCATCAACACTGATGGTAAACAACACATTTTATCTTCTTTACCCAAAACTTACTCTACCATCAGCCTTCCAGAAGTTTTTATAATGAATGTATTTTATGTACTTTATATTCGGCTACAGGCAGACGTTTCCATCGTCTCATCAGGAGCATGAACGTCAGCTTCAGGCTTTGATTGATTATCTGATCCGCTCTGTTTCCAGACAGGAAGGATTCCCAAACAAACAACTTCAGTTATTTAAAAACCACAAAGGGTCAATACTATACATACAGGCTGAAATACAGCTTTACCTTCACCTACATGTATCACTGAACGGTGCTGAAGGTCTCAACATGGCAGGCCTGTTGCCTTGTTTTAGTGATCATGATTGAATGCAGCTGGTAGTTTCTTTGGATTTGTCTGACAGAACTCATCGGACTGACACAACCTTCTGTGTCCCCCTCGGCTGGAAGGAAACTGGTTCATATGTTTAATGGCAGGAAGTACATTTAGAGGGGTCACAGTGAGGCTTTCAGACCTGAGAACACTTTGTGCTCGTGTATCATCAGTACGGATCACAGCAAACCCAGAATAAACTCAGGAGTTTTTTAAACCACAGAAGCTGTTTGTCTGAATCACTCCACCCTGGAAAACAATCCCATCAAATAAATCCTTAAAAGATCAAAACTAATCTGACATTGGTGTTCAGGGTGACGGGTGGAAACGTCTGGCTGTGAATCCTGTAAACAGAGCTGACGGGTCAACAGCGAGCGTACGTGCGCGCTCACTTCAGGTCGATAACAGCCGACCCGTTAACGGGTCCCGGTCCGCCCGGAGCTGCTGGTCTGATTCAGTAAAAAACAGGAAATACAAAAACAAAAAGTTCTTATTTTTGGTCACTGAAACCTTTGTGCTCATGTAAAAAATAAAGTCCTGGTCCTGTAGAGTCCAGCCCCCCACCCGCAGACACACGGTATATAAGGTGTTCACTCACGCATCAGTCCGTCCACTCGGCCCACACATAAAATGTAAAAGAGCACAAAAAGTATGAAAATGTAAGAAAACAGATAAAGAAAATTTTATATATTGTATTTATAAAAAAGAGGAATAATACTTTGTTTCTCCGGGAGGTTAAAGGGGCGGCAGCAGGTCTTAGCTGCTGTCGCTGCTCACGGCGCTGCTGCCGCCATCGCTGCTGGTGCTCGCCGTGTCGGCCCGCTCTCGTTTGTGGATCTGCTCGTGTGCTTTGAGGTGGCCTGACTGGCTGAAAGTCTTCCCGCAGTGGGGGCAGGCGTACGGCCGCTCGCCCGTGTGGATCTGCTGGTGCGCCTTCAGGTGGCCAAGGCGGCCGAAGCTCTTGCCGCACTGCGTGCAGCCGAACGGCCGCTCGCCCGAGTGGATCTTCTCGTGGGTTTTCAGGACGCCCGAGTTGCTGAAAGTCTTTCCGCACTGCGAGCAGGTGAAGGGCTTCTCGCCGGTGTGGATCTGGACGTGGTTCCGATAACTTGTCTCCTTGCTGAAGCTCTTGCCGCAGTGCTGGCAGCAGAACGGCCGCTCACCCGTGTGACTCAGCTGATGCGCCTTCAGCTCCTTGGATTGGCTGAAGCTTTTCCCGCAGGCGGTGCAGATGAAGGGGCGCTCGCCGGTGTGCAGCCGTTGGTGCGAGCGCAGGTCGTCGGCCTTGGTGAAGCCTTTGGGGCAGTGAGCGCACACGTAGGGCTTCTGGCCCGTGTGGATCAGCTGGTGGCGTTTGAGGTTTCCCGCCTGGCCGAAGCTCTTGCCGCACTGCGAGCAGGTGTAGGGCCGCTCACCGGTGTGGATCCGGTGGTGCGTTTTCAGGTTTCCCAGCGTGCTGAAGTTCTTTCCACACTGCGTGCAAGAGAAAGGTTTCTCACCCTGCATGTTGCGGGGTTTCCTGACTGTTGGGCTCTGGGTTTTGGTCGTGACGATTCGACTCCCCCCTCCGCCCGCCGCCCCCTCCCCAGAACCCTTCTCATCATGGGCGGGCTGCAGCTCGTACAGCGTCCCCCCTCCGAACTCAGAGTCCGCTTTGCCCATGCCGTCCATGATCAGGGCGTCGGGCCGCAGCTTGTTGAGCTCGGTGCGGAGCTCGGCCATGTGGATGGACTCCAGGGCGTTGTGCTGCAGGTGGGCAGACATGGTGTGGGACTCGGGGTACTCGGACTTCAGGGAGCTCAGCTCGGTGGCGTAGTAACACTGCAGGTCCACGTGGTGGTCCGACTTGATGTAGTCCAGCGTGTCTGTGACCTGCAACAAGAAAACACAGCTGTAGTCCACACCAGAATCCCGACTGAGTCGGACCTGAACTCTAACATTTACCGGGCTGTGGGTTCCGCCTGACAGAACCTGAAAATAAAAACTTGTTTCTAATAAAAGAACTCATTTCATTCCTAAATAAATCAAAACTTTAAATAAACAAACCAGAACAGAAACTCTGAAGCGTTTGTTACGAGCTGCTGCAGAAATAATCAGCTGGTGGTTTAAAAACATTTTATGATCATCAGACCCGGACCGGATCAGAACCAGAACCAGGCTGAGTCTTTTTCAGACACAGAAACAGGAAGAGTTCAGCTGAGAAAATACTGTTCATAATGAAACGCTTCACTCCGTCATTTGCTCAAAGTATTTTTGCTGCTTGAATAAAATTAATTCCTGAATTAATTTAATCTGAACCAGAACCATCAGATGAAAGACTTGGAGAACTCCAAACAAACTGACGAGTGTGAGTTAAACTGACCACAAATTAAAACCAAAACAAAGTTCAACAACTCAGAAAATTTGAAATTAAAATCTTAAAATTTGTGGGGTTTTTTGTGAGGTGAGGCGGAACGAGCCGAAGTTAAAGTTCTGAGTTCTGGTTCTGTGTTGGGATGAAGGTTCTGGTTCTGTCTGATGAAGAAAGCTTTCAGGGTTTGGTGTTTGGGGGGGAAAGGCACTGATGATACCTGGGAAATGTAGTCGAACACAGAGATGGGCTCGTAGTGGGACTTGTAGTCCAGCTCTGAGGCGTCGCTGTGGTGAAACGGGCCCAGGTGGAGGTTGCCGTGGTGCTCGGACTTGATGTAGTCGAGGCCGCTGATCTCCATCTTGATCTGGTCGTGGCCCAGCTCGGCGGTGGACAGCGGCTGGATCTCAGACAGGTCCACGGTCCGGATGGGCTCCAGGTCTTCGTCCTCCGGCTCGCTCTTCACGCACGGCAGCATCACCAGCGGCTCGGCGATCTCAGCCGCCAGCGAGCTGAGGGTGGGCGTGGGGCAGTCTGAGGAGAGGAGCGCCAGGGTGGGCGCCGGGGCCGAACCGGCGGGCCCCGGGCCGCAGTCCGCCTGCAGGGAGGGGTCCAGAGGTGGGGGAGGGGAGCCGCACTCAGGCGGCAGGCCGAGACTCAAACACTCAGCCTCCAAGTCTGTCATGGTGAGGGGGCGGGGCTAATCCTCCTCACCAAGGTCGTTTCAGCACCTGAACAGCCTCCTCCACTCCCCCCCGGGGCTGTGGGGGCGGAGACTCCCTGAGAAGAATCCAACAGCAACCAGGAGATGTCAGCAGCGAAACCGGACCGGAACCAGCCTGCAGACAGAACAGACAACATGGGATTAACGGCCGGGAACCAGAACTAGAACCAGGCGGACCTGACACGGGATTAAAGAACCACTTCCGTCTGGTGGGTACGCATCTTAGCACTGACAGATTTTTACCCTCAAATTTATTATTATTATCGAAACAAAGACTCGATTTAACAAGAAACAAAACTAAATGTTAGATAAAAAGCATCAAAGGAGGATTAAACCTGTGGAAACAGTCTGAGGAGGAGGAGAGGTTCTTTCTGAAGTTTACAGAACTCCATCAAAGCTTTGGATCAGTTCTGGAACAAACACTTCGCTCCATGATCAAACCCGGTTCTGATCAGAAATCAACCCAAGAAGATCCAACTGACTCAGGTGATTCTATAGATTTAATTATTCCTCAGGTGAGGGGCCCTCAGGTGAAGGGGCCCCTGGGATTAAACCTGTTCTGTCATTGAACACACACATCTGCCGGGTGCGTGTGTGCCCGCTGTGCACGCGCGCACGCAGGTTTAAAGAAAAGTTTGCAGAGCTCGCGCGCACCGGGTTCACGCACGGACAGCAGCTTTGTGTTCGCGCGCGGATGAGAGGTGCCCGTTACCCGGTTAACTCCGTGTCACCTGTCCGTTCCCTGTCCGCGGCCCGCCACGCAGCCTCCCGGCCCGCTAGGTTCTGATTCCGGCCCTCGGTGCGCCTCCAGCGCCCTACTTTCCCCGGCAGAACGGGGCTGACTTTCTGCGGAGGGAGACGCTCCTGTGCCGCCTTACAAAGACGGGGCAGGCTGCCATGGAGCCGCAGCTAGCAGCTAGCAGTGGCCATCTTGTTTATCGCAGGGTAGCGGGGCTAGCTGCTGTTAGCATCCGGGAGAAAGTGAGAGTGAAGCGGCCGCGGCGGGAGAGTCAGCCGCCTCCTCCGCGGCCCCGGCAGCTTTCTGCGTGTCACAGGCCGACTGACCCGAACCCGAACCCGGCGGCAGGGAGCGGCTGGCACTCCGACACAAAAACAAATCAGCTGGAAAGGTTCGAGCGGCGGCCCGGTCCTCGGTCAGACAGTTAAAAAGGCACCAAACCGAGCGGAGCGGCGCGAGCGGGCGGCTCTTACCTGCGGACGGTCCGGTTCATGGCCGGCTGGGGGAGGGGAGGGCAGGCCGTCTGGCTCGGTTCGGCTCCGCTGCCTGTCACTTGTAGCTCACTCCACCGGACCCGCCACGTCCACCTCGGCAGAACACCCGCCGCCTCTCCTCCTCCTCCTCTCCTCCCCTCGGTCTGTTCCCTCCCTCCTTCCTCCTTACCTTCCTTTCCTTCCTCCCGCTCGCGCACACACGTACCCGTTCAGGCGGGTATCTAGGTTACCATGACGACGGCAGCGGTAGGTGGGTACAGCTGTGAGGGCGGGCGCGCGCGCGGAGCGGGTACGCGCCCGTCTCCCCCTTTGATCTCCATTGTTCCGTCTCCACGCGCCTGTGTCGCTAATTCGAATTACAGAATGAATGAGGAGCAGCACGCGCCACGCAGAGCCGGGTCAGCGCGGGCACGAGCCAATTAATGACGTCAGCACGTCCAGAGTCAAAACAGGGAAAAGATGTCAAAAAGTTTTCAAAAACAGGACCGAGAGGGATCAAAAATAAGTTTTTACAAGTTTAAAAAAGGGTTTACGGGTCATTAATGATGAATCTGAAGATAAAAACAGATTTAATAAAAACAAAAGTTATTTATGGTAAACAAGAGGACCGCAAACGGTAAAAAACCCAAGCATGAATTCCCTCAACACGATCCTAAGGGCCTGTGTAGAGCTGGACCCGTGACCTTGAAATAAATAGGGATCACCCCTGACCCACAAGGTGTCCAGCTGTGCAGTTTGACATTTCTATCTCCATGTGTCCCTGTGATGGATGTGCGGACCTGTCCAGGTGCAGACAAGAGAAGAGGGTCAAGAAGATGGATGGATGGATGTAAAGATGGATGGACATATTTTGAAACGCTCAGACATAGAACTCAGCAGGACCTGCTCTGTAACTGTGAACATTTATTTAAAATTTTACACTAAAGTACCCAATCTGACTCAAACAGGTAATTGAAATAAAAAACACCCTCACAATGGTCTTCATCGTCATAGCGACAGTTTAATGGCAGGCACAGGACAGGAAGTGAAGCAGCCAATCATCGGGCAGCAGGAACCCCATGTGTCAGAAACGTTAATGTTGAGTTCCCATGTTTGATTTATTTTGTCTCCTGATGAAGGCCGAACTGACCGGCCTCTTCGTCACTTCCTGTCCCCTGACTGTTTTTAATCATCTGAGTGCTGAATTACAAAAAAAGGGCACGTTTTATAAAAGTATTGCATCAAATCCAAACACTGAGATGAACCTCTCATCATCAAACAGGAAGTAGAAACAGATGTGTAAAATATAAAAACAACAACAGACAACTCCAAACTTTAAACATTATTCACATTTTGGCTGCGGTCATAAAAAAAACACACAGTCCTCCGTAAAGAAAACAAGAATTACAACTTTTTGCAACACAGACGTCCCTTTCACCCCCAGATTTACAACAAGCAGGACCTGGAACTGGTTTTCCTTTCAGAACCAGTCCGGGTCCGTTTGGGCTCCACGTTCTGAGTTTCTCGGTTTGCCGCTCAGCTTCCCCTCCGCTCACAGCCGGCAGTTTTAACAGTAACATCGTCTTGTTTGTTTGTTTGTTTTTAAATGGAAACGACTCGATGGATGTTCAGAATGCCAGCAGATAAAAAACCCCGACAGGAAACCGCGACCGCGTCCCGAAACCGACGGACGGCGGTGGACCTTCATAACAACAGAGAGAAATGCATCAAACATCTTAAATAAAAAGATCAAACTGGAAAAGTTACAAAAAGCTTTATCAGTTTTTACCAATTAAACACAAAGAAAAACGCAGATTTACATCGTTTAACATCATTAATGATAAAAAAAACTACGGAAAACCAAAAGTGACACAATCTGCCTCTATTTTCACAGGACTGACAATAAACTGAACTTCTGACATCTTTACTGAGGTACAGTTTGTAGTTTTAAATCAGCATCAAAAACAAACTCACCGAACACTAAAAACAATAAAAATGTTTGTATTTTTAGACATTTAGCGCTTTAAAAAAGCAACATTTACCTGAAATCCTGTAAAAATAAGTCCCCGTTTCCTGTTACAGCTTTTCATTTAGAGAATTTCTCTTTTTTAAAAGTCAATTTTTGATTGAATTTTGTCATCATTTTAAACAAAAAGCGGTTAAATTCAAAGCCGAGTCTTCCTGGCAGGAATGCATGTCGCCCGCCGACGTGCGCGAGGTGAAAAAGTTGCAGCCATTTTGGTGGAATCGTGTAAAAAACAGTCGTGTTGAGGACGACTCTCAGCTACTACCACACCGAACTGTAGCTGCCTAACTAGCTGTGGCGGCCATCTTGAACTGGCTTGCTGAAAGTACACATCCAAGGTTTATTTTCTGAGCTTCGTCATAATCTGTCCACTTGTTCCAGAAATATTTTGCTAACAGTCAAACAGAATACTGTACATGATTGCCCACCTGTCCAGGTGGCGGGTGATAGAATAAATCGTCTGCTTTGTTCATCTCGTCTTTACCGCCTGATGCATTTCTCTCGTTTATGGCTTTGTAAACACAACGATGATTGGTTAGAGGTCACATGACTGCTGTTAGGAGCAGGCGGCGCTCACCTGCGGCCCACAGGTGAGCGCCGCCCGGTGGAGACGTGAGGTTTTCCTCTGACAGCGGATCTGTTCACGCCGTCCAGTAAAAACCACGTAACTGACGGGTCGCTGGTTCGGTTCCTGAGAGAAGCTGCTCCACGTTTTGAACGTGTCAGGATCTCAGTTCACTGCGGTGTGATGATTTATGTTTCCTTTCTTATTTTTAATTAAATCTAAATATGAACAGTAAGTGCATTTAAACAAATTCAATTGTTACAATGAGAAAAGCTCATAATGGCTGCTTTCTTTTAAGATTATAAAACATTTGATTATCAAAAGTAAAATAATTGATGTTTCCTTATTTCTAACATTTAGTTTTTTTGTCCTAAATGGGCTTCCGTACTGTGAGCCCTGATCGTATTGAGGCCTTAAAAACAGTTTAAATTTAAAAACCACCACGTGTTTCGACTCTCCGGGGATCAAATCGAACATCTGGATTCAACCTGAGAGTTTTCTGGTCACGTGGTTTTTACCCGACAGCTTCAGGCTCCGTTCTGAGAAGCTGGAAATCCAAACAGAACATTTAAAAACAACAACAAAAAAACATTTCTGAAGTTAAATATCATCAGCTCTGTACATCTGAGGTATTCAGGTCTGTGTGGACAGAAACACTTGAAAGATGAGGTATGTGAACACGTGGTGAAGGAAAACATCTAACAAAAAGTGCAACGACTCGGATTCCCCGCAGAAACTCGGCGTTAGCGGACAGGTTGTTAGTGAAGCAGATTAACTCTTCAGGCTTCATCCTTCTTTCTGAACAAACTCTGCAGGCCTCAAAACAGAGAAACTGAATCGGATGAAAAGAAACAACTCAACAGATTATTCCTCTTCCTCCCTTAAATTCTACAGAACAAGAAAAGGGAAACGGGAATGACTCAGTGAGGACAGTCGGCCATGTTGGGAGACGCTCAGACCAAACGGGTTAAAAGTTTGTTCCCTGAAAATGATTCAAACTGATCTTTAACGAGGCAGCGAGGCGTCCGCAGCAGGTCGAGCTCGTTTCAGTGAAGGTTGAAGGAGTTCTGTAAAAACTTTTGGCAGTAAGAGGCTTCCATACAAACAACTAAACATTATTTTAAATATTACAAATGAATAAATTTACTCTGTCATTTATGGGTAATAACCTTCCAGAAATCTAAAACAGATACAGGATTTATTTATTAGTTGAACAATTATTGCATCTTAAAAAAGAATAATTAAAAATAGTTTTAATAAGTGCATCAACAGGTTAAAACATCAAATGTGGATAAAAATAAACAGTTTTTTGTGGCTGTTGATCATTTAGGGGGAAAAAATAGTAAAACTTATTAATTTCCTGCAGAAATTGGCCGATACTTGAGCCGGTTTCTGGTTTCAGGCGTTTAAACGTCAGAAACTCTGAAGGTTTTTGGTCGGATTGTTTTTATAACGAGACGTCAGACTGTGAGGGGTTAAACATCCCGTCAGGAAGCAAACAGGAAGTCAAATTAACTTCTTCTCCTCGTTACAAAAACACGCCCGTTTGTCCACCAGAGGAGGAACATCCGTCACGTCTTTTAGGTTTTAACAAACTCCTGCAACAAGCTACAAGACTCGCTGAAACGCTGGTAATTAAAGTGTTAATTAAGCGGCTAACAGCAGGCGAGGATCCAAACTGAAGTGGAGTTAACTCTGGCTTCTCTGGGAGAAGTTTATCTGCAGGTAATGAGTTAAAAAGTTATCCTGTTAACTCAAGATAAAGCTTGTTTTAGTTATCATTATTTAAAGACACAAGCATTTATTTTCTTAAATTTACGAGTTATTTATCTCCTAAAGTCCAGATAATGTTTTTTATTCTGTTTATTTAAGATAACACTCCAAGTTTTTTGTCTCATTAACAAAATGTCACTTATTTTCTTGAGATAAACTGTTTAGCTAATTAACTCAAGATGAAGCTTGTTTTAGTTATATCATTAAGCTAACAGATTATTTATCTGTACAACAGAAAATAACGGAGCTTCATGAGGCTTTTATTAGTTAGAAAAGCTGTTTTTCTTCTGACAAGCAGGAAGTGACCCGATGAACACTTCCTGTCCGAGTCGCCACCCGGAGACTGAAGGATGAATTCATCCTGCACCACAATTATCTCCTTATTTTAAAAAACAAGACTTTTAGTTTTATTTTTTGAAGGATATCTTGTTATCCTGAGATAATGAAGTCGTAATCAGAATAAAAAGGACTTCAAAATAAAAGCCGTTTTTATGTAATTTTGTTTACGCAGAAGAAGAATTTAACAGTAAATAAATTATAGCACATTTTGAAGGTTTTGCATCAAACGGCCCGTTTCTAATCTGCAGGAAAAACAACAGATAAAAATTAATTAATTAATTGATTTGATTTTTTTTTACCACCTTTAATAATCATAAATATTTTCCTATGGAAGTCCAATTCTGCCAATCATTTGTAAATAATTATATTCCACTAAAACGACTCGTCGTGCTGCAGCGTCGGCGCCAACCTGCTTTTATATTTACAGATTTCAACTTTCACTTTTATTTCTGGCAGAAACGAGCTTCCGTAGAACATTATTCCAGCTGAAGAAAGACGCCTTGTGTTTGCTTGTCGGGAGGGAAATTCCTAAAAACACAAAGTCTTTGAAGCTGAACGTCAGAAAGAGGAAGCAGAGAAATAAAAAGGAGCTGAAATTCACATTCAGGCCAGCGATGCCACTGATGAACGACGAGTTCTTCGTTTCCTCTCCACAGACGACCCAGGACAGCAACAAGGAAGAGGAAAATAAAAAAGGGCACTTTAAAAACCGAACAGGTCACTTCCTGTGAGACGCTGTACAACAGGAGAACCAGAAACCTCCACCTGGTTTCCTGTCCGAGTTCAGAGGAGGAGGAGGAGGAGGACTCCTCTTCATCAGGAGCGGAGGAGGTTTCTGGACCCGGCCGGTTCAGATTCTGCTCCGGTGAGAAGAATCTTCAACTTTCAGACTGAAGGAAAGTTCTTCAACTAACGAAGAAATTCTTCATTTTTCTCTTTGATTCTCTGAAAGATGCTCAGGTTAGTTCAAAGTTCAGATGAAATAAAACTGCAGCCCTGAAACCTTCACGGTTCTGGTTCTGCTCGGTCCGGACCTCAGATCTGAGGTTTCCGTTTCGGTTCTGCAGAGAGAACCGGGTCGACAGCTGCAGCTCAGTAACACTTCTCGTCAGAACCGGACCCCCGGTTCTGATCCTCGGAACGGGTCCGGTTTGTTAAAACCCTGAAAATGTTTCGTTTTATAAAATCTCATCGATCCGGTAAAAAAAGAAGAAAAAAAACTTTGGCTGAAACTTTTTGTTTTTTGGGTTTTCTGGGTTTTGTTTGTGCGGATCCAGTTTCCACACCAGAACCAGAACTCTGATCTGGTTCTGAGTGGTGACAGACTGTCACTTCTTCTGTTGCATAAAGTGATACTTCCTGTAGCCTTTCAGAGTAAAAGCCTCAGTGTACCGTCTGCGGTTCCTCCTCGGCTGCTGATCGTGGATCAGGACCGGTTCTCGGGGTGCTGGGTCCGGATGTGGCTGTGGAGCCGCGTGTTGGAGGAGAACCTCTTGCCGCACTCGCCGCAGCACAGCGGCGCGGTGGTGCCGGTGGGCGGAGACGAGGGCGACGACGTGTCGGCGGCGCCGGGGTCTCCGGCGGCGTGGGTCTGCCGGTGAGCCTTCAGGAGCGACATCCGGCTGAACCTCCGACCGCACTCCTCGCACTCGGACCAGACCCGCCGCCGCTTCTTCTGCCGAAGACAAAACACCGGAGCGTCACGGTCAGAACCACAGAACCAGAACCAGAACCCTGCTCTGAAACTATGAGAAGCTCACCTTCCTCCCTTTGTCCCCCTCCTCCTCCTCTTCCTCCTCCTCCTCTTCCTCCTCCTCCCTCCCCACTTCCTCGCCTTTGCCTCCTCCTTCTTCTGTCCTCCTGCCTTCTCGGAGTGTGTCAGGATGTGTTT
>NC_051441.1:675368-682812 GCF_001649575.2 Kryptolebias marmoratus | reverse complement strand
GGGGGGGGGGGGTCAGAGGTCACAGTCAGGACATCCAGAACCAAAAACCCGATCAGACCGAGCTTTGATCTGTTTATTGATTATTAATTATTTATCAGAGGCGTAGTTTTCACTCTGGCCACCAGGGGGCAGCATCCCCAGAGCTCTGATCTGAGTGACGCTGATGTTTTTATAGCACTTTAATGAATTCACAGGTTCTGACCCAGCAGTGGTTCTGGTTCGGTCTGATTGAGCAGACCCACCTGTGCAGCTGCAGGTCGGCGTCTCTTTAACTTTAAACTTATTTATTTGTTGTTTTAACAGAGTTTGGATGTTCGATGTGAAACGTTCAGGTGTGTTGTTCTCTCACCTGAGGGGCTGAGGGGGGGTCCAGGTGAGGGGCCAGGTGGAGGTCCAGGTGAGGGTCCAGGTGGGGGCGGGGCACCTGCCGGTGCAGGATCTTCATTGTCAGGAGAAAACACCTCCATGTCCTCCAGAGGAGTCCAGCGGGGGTCCTGCTGGGGGGAGGAGGGGGACGGCTGCAAGATCACTGAGGGGGCGGAGACGAGGTCAACGTGGTGTCCTCCTCCCTCTCCCAGGCCCCGCCCACTGCCACTGCCACCGCCCCCTTCTTTGACCTGCCAGACGTCGCTGCACCACTTCTGACCAAAGACTTTGTCCAGAATCGGAACCCAGTCCTGAGAGACGGAGAGGACGGGTGGACGCTGTGGGTCTGAGGGGGAGGACAGGAGAGACAGGGGAGGACACAGGGAGATGGGAGAGGACAGAAGGAGACGGGAGAGGACAGGAGAGATAGGGGGAGGACGGGAGATGGGGAAGGACATGAGATACGGTGGAGGACAGGGGAGACGGTGGAGGACAGAGGAGACGGGGGGAGGAGACAAAGAGGATTAGTGGGTTAAATCAGTGTTTTATATAAACCTTCACATTCAGGTTTTCTTCAGGATCTGATGGAGAACCGGAGGATTTACAGAACGGATCAGAACCAAACAAACCCAGGACTGATCCGGAACCAGAACTAGAACCAGTCCCCCGCCCCCCCTCCTCAGCTCGGTGATGAATCGACTCACCACTTGGCGGTGCCGTCTCTTTGGACTCCTCTGCCGGCTCCTCGCGGGTGTCCTCGGATGAGCCACTGGGAGACACCGAGTCGTTCTCGGAGCCCCGCCTCCTCCCGCCTCCTCCGGCCCTCCCCTTGTCTCCTCCTCCCCCCGGACGCTCGCCGCTCCTCCCCAGCCGCTCCTCCAGCGCTGCCTGCTCCTTCTCCATCTTGGTGATTTCCAGCAGGAGGTCGTCGAATGACGCCTCCACGATCTTCGTCAGCTCCCGCAGAGCGAAGTCCAGAACCCGCTCCATGACAGACTTCAGCTGGTCTACAGGACACAGACGGGTCGGGTCAGAACATTAGAGTCACTGTGGTTCCGATTTATGGGCGTGTGCAGCTGTGAACACATTTCTTTACAGATTTACAGCCGTGATCAAACATCACGGAGTCACAGGACCCATCGACCCGGTCTGACCGGGTCACAGCTCCATCCGAGCCTGAGGATCTATCAGGGAGGACCTGAGACCTCCTGACCGGGTCACAGCTCCATCCGAGCCTGAGGATCCATCAGGGAGGACCTGAGACCTCCTGACCGGGTCACAGCTCCATCCGAGCCTGAGGATCCATCAGGGAGGACCTGAGACCTCCTGACCGGGTCACAGCTCCATCCGAGCCTGAGGATCCATCAGGGAGGACCTGAGACCTCCTGACCGGGTCACAGCTCCATCCGAGCCTGAGGATCCATCAGGGAGGACCTGAGACCTCCTGACCGGGTCACAGCTCCATCCGAGCCTGAGGATCCATCAGGGAGGACCTGAGACCTCCTGACCGGGTCACAGCCTCTGGAGGGAGGGCAGAGGGGTTCTGCAGAATCTGGGGTGCACGGGGTCTCAGGTCTACAGAGTCCAGTCTCTGCAGCATTAGTTTTGTTTAACAGAGAGCGGGACATCAGGTCAAAGCGTTTGACCCGAGCGTGGAGACCTCATTGTTTCGCTCAGAATTAAGCCCCGCCCCCTTCACCTATGGATGGACGTGATTTGTTTTTGCTGCTGTGATGTCACGGCCTGTCCCCAGACCCCCCCGGCCGGCGCCGCTCTGTGACCTGGTTTTCCTGTGATGTTTGTTTGTTTGTTTGTGCTGTTGAACAGATAAACAACCAGCAGCCACTTTGAGTTCTGCTCAGCTGGACCTGTTTTTATTTCCCTGTCAGTCTCAGAACCTGAACTGAGATTTAAAATATTTTTACATCTTAGACTCAGAGAAACTCACATCTTACTCTAAACGTTTTTTACGAGGTCTGACCAACGCTATCATTTCTCATCATAAGAGGATTTTATTTTGAAACTCTGACATGAACAGGCAATGCTTTTATTGATTATTGGTTAGTTCGGGTACATTTGTCTCAAAGTTTTAGCTGTACAGGCCACGCCACGGCCGCCATATTGGAAGACGAGCTCCAGTAGATAACCACAAAGGAGAGAAAACACCGAGACTTATCCGAGTTAATAAACACGGCTGACAGAGACGACAGGTCCTCCTTCAGACTTCCTCCAGTCGTGATGAGAACGAGGAGAACGAACACAGTGAAAATCTCTAAGGTCAGACCTCCAGACCTGCTGGGATCAGTCCCAGGTTAGGGCTGGACCTTCACCTGTGCAGTTTCTTCAGGACAACAGTGTCAGCTGGTGGATTCTTTGAATAACAGAGAATATTGTAAACAACCTGCTGTGAGCTCCAGCTGCACCTGCACCACATCACCCCCAGGACACTGGCTAAACAGGAAGTCACGAGTCACTCTACACGTTCTGGACGGGTTCTTCTTCAGTAAATCAAACTTGTGTCGGCTGTTTGACTCGCGCTGCAGAAACCAAGAACTATGAGGTCTGACGAGCTGCGGCTGTTTAACATGCTCCCCTGAAGCTCAGCTGAACACCTGACAGGTGAACCTGTTGGTGTCGCTGCTGATGAAGAAACCCAGACTGAAGCAATGTTTGTTGTGTCCGAAACAGTAAATTAATTTTATCATCAGAGTGGGTTAACCAGTGACTAACCGTAGTAAAAAACAAAGGTTGATGTTTAAAATGATTCAAAAACAAGTTAAAAAACAAGGGTTCGAGTCCCGGCACAGCTGTTTACTATTTATTTCCACGGATGAAACCATTTCAGTAACAAGAAGTTTGAATAATAAAATGTTGTTTTTTATTGATTTATTTTGAAGTTGTGGAGTTTTTTTAAAGGGACATTAGGGACCGAATAAAGACTGTCAGAGAGCCACCTCTGGCCCTCGGACCGTATGTTGCTCACGTGTGACGTAGAAAAACCCGGTTCTGCAGACACCTTCACCTCCATCCAAGATAACGCTGACCTGGAACCAGCTGCAGAACCTCCCCCCTTTCTTTAGTAATAAACCCAGAATTAAGGTCCTAGGGTCCAGCCCGGTCTATGACCTCCTACCCGGGGTTCGGCCTGGTCTCAGACCTCCTACCCAGGGTCCGGCCCGGTCTCAGACCTCCTACCCGGGATCCAGCCCGGTCTATGACCTCATACTCGGGGTCCAGCCCGGTCTCAGACCTCCTACCTGGGGTCCAGCCCGGTCTATGACCTCCTACCCGGGATCCAGCCCGGTCTATGACCTCATACTCGGGGTCCAGCCTGGTCTCAGACCTCCTACCCAGGGATCCGGCCCGGTCTCAGCCCACCATCCGGTCCGGTGAGGCGGGCTCCCTCCCACCTCCTGCAGCCTGTCTCTTTGTCTCCCCCACCCTGTCAAACAGGACCGTAAATCTGGTTTTTTGCTCCCTGGAATGGAGGCTTTCATTTTATTTTTCCCCTGACCGTGTTTTTGTTTGTGAGAGGACGTGTTTTCGTCCGGAACCGGTTCTGTCAGAGGAAATGTCACTCAGACACGCTGTTTCCAGGAAACTAGGCCACGTTATTGTTTTGACCTGCGTTTTCTGTGTTTTTGAGCCTAAAGTCCGGGTCTGAAGCCCGCTCGTCGCTCAGGAAGTCGGTCCTTTCTGCTGTCCGCCTCTGGGGCTCCCTGGTCCGGGTAAAGGTGACAGGAAAGCCCGTGGATCCTGGTTCGACCACCTGCGGGCCTCCCTGTTTACGCTGAACTCACTGCGGATTACGCAACGCCTCCGAGCCGCGGAGGAGTGCCTTCACTACAGTTTGTTTGGGTTTCTGGGTGTTGTGTAACGGTTGCTTACCCACGGCTCTTCCTCTCTGCTCCAGGCGGCGGGTGTCGATGGGCACCGGGGGCTCCGCGCCGCCCTGCGCTCCGGGACCGCGTGGCTCGGGCTTTGTCCTGCCGCCGTCCCCCCGCTCGGCGCCAGCCTTGTTTTTACCCGCCGCCGCGGAGCCTCCGTCCTCCGAGGAGGATCGCGCCCGGCTGTCCCGCGCCTGCAGCTGGAGCCGGAGCCGGTTGTTCTCCTTCTCCTTGGCGGCCGTCTCCAGCAGCAGGGCGTTCAGGCTGGAGCCCACCGTCTTGCTTATTTCCTGGACGGCGAGCTGAACGACCTGCTCCAGCACGGACTCCAGTTGGCCCTGGAAAAACGAAATGTACACGGCCCCGTTCATGTTTTCGGCCCCTTCGCTGGGGGGGCTGTCTCATTCTCCTGTAGCCGACCCCAGCCCGCTGTCCGCCCTGGGGTCCTGACCGTGGACTGGGGAAAGGTCTGCCCGGGTCGCTGCGCTGCTCCGGCGGCTGCTCGGCTCGGCTCGTGCGGCTCTTCGCTCCGCGTGTGTTCGGAGCTGCTACCGTAAAGACCCGAGGAGCCGCGCGGCCGCATTTTCCCGCCCACATGTCCGTGAAACAAACGCCATTTTGGCTTTCAGAAATAACACCAGTAATTCCCAAATGTCAGACTTCCTGCCTGATCTGCTCCCCGGACCCGTCGGAACTGAGCTCACATCGATTCAGCTGCTCAGTGCTCGATAAAACCTCCCTCCTAAAATAAAAACATTATTCTCTCAAATCTGATGGATTGCGGGGTTATTATTGGTAAATTGACCTCCTGGTGCGCGACCTTTGTACACATCTGTCAGTAAAAAATATCTGGATAAATGGACCACAGGCGGTTCGGTAACTGCGGATCATTCATCCTGTGGATGCGGGTGGTTCTACTCCCCAGCTCAGCATTACGTCACTGACCCTCCCCCCCCTCTCCTCCCCCCTGAAGGAGCGCGTGCCGCAGCACGGCGACACTCCCCCTAAAAACCTCTGCGCTCGTGCTTCGGGTTTTACGGAAAACGGCGCCGGAGAGGAGGGCGGGGCCGCCTCTGTTGTTGTGAGACGGTGGAGGAAACCGAGCGGACCGAGCTGCTGCCCGCGGCCGCTCCGAGGGTCCGAGAGGCGGCCTGGAGCTCCGGAGGAGGCGGGCCGAGCCGCCGCCCGCCGCCGGGCTGCAGAGCTCCAGGTCCGGCCTGCTGAGCGTCTGGAGGCCGCTGCCAGGAGGAGGAAGTGGTTTTGATCATTTCCTTCTTCTCCTGTCTGCACTCAGTTCACTGAACACACTTTACATAAAACATCATCTGTTTTAATCCCATGACATGAATCAGTGCTTCAGTCCGTGGAAGAAGCAGAAATAACAGATTTAAGCATCAAACCTGTGACACTTTCACTTCCTGTTTCACCCACAAACCCTTAAACACTGACAATATAGCAGTTTTGGTGCAAAAATACCAAAAGTTTATTTATATGGAAGCCTGAGAGTGACAAATAACACACAAAATAAAAATAAATAAGGGGTGTGATACTCTGAAATAAATGCTTTAACCTAAAAATGTCTTAACAAAACTGTAATTAAATAAATTTCCACAATATCTGTTAATAAGCCAATCAAATGTGAAATGTCAAGTATATTTAAAGCAAAAAAACACTATTGTTTTATTTGATCGTTGGTCATGTTTTAATCATGACTTGTTGATATTAGAATGATTTTTAATTTTAACACAATGCTATTTTCACTTTAGTTTTTAAACCTTTTACATCCTGCCTCTTTTTGTTTTTCTTAAATTGTTCTGGTTCCTGTCAGTCACAGTTTGGACAAAAAAAGATGATATTTTACATCTTATTCCCAGTTTTATGGAATTCAAAAGAAAATCTATATTTTAAAACTTTTATTGGTCTCTCTTTATTTGACCTAAAGTATCTGATCAAACAAAAAGTCACTGTGTTTATTTCAAAACATTTAATTTAGACAACAGCTTGAAAATGTCTCAGAGTCATCCTGCATTGAAGAGAAGTTTAATTGGTGGGCGGAGCCTGATCAGACCAATCAGTGAGGGCGGGTCATTAAAGCTAAGATGAACTTTCTTATCTTCTTTTTTTACTAAATAATATTAATTACATTAGACCTTTTTGATATTAAATGTTTTAATGAACAGTTTAAGCTGGATTCCAACAACCAAAGAAGAAACTAAATTGAACAAAAGACGTCAAATTTCTCCAGTAAATGTACAAAATAATGTGGTAAAAGTTCTGATCAAAGTCATTTATTTTTGAATCTCTTATCCACTTATTTTCAGTGTTTTGCTACAAACTGAATCACCTGATTTTATAAACTAAACAATGAAATAATAAAAATCTGTCATTTGATTTTATTTTGAAAACATTCACCAAAACCACACATTGTTCACAGCTAGAAACCAGAGAAGATTTGTTATTTTCAGGGTTTTTTTTCTCATTCCCTGTGGTTTTACACCTGGCAGGTTGGTGCAGCCGGACCTCTTCCTGAAACAGAACCAGGAACTGATTTTGTTTCTAAAAGGACTGAATTTCCTACGAGCCGAAGCCTTAAAGACGTCAGACAGCGAGGGACGCTCACATGTTTCCTGACGTTGTTTTATTTGAACTCTGAAATAAAGAAAACTGGCAGCAGCAGCTTTTTAAACTGCACTCATCAAGATGTTGAGTTTCTTAAAACAGATTACTGCAAACTGTTAATGTGTTAAAGTTAATGAACTGTCAGTAAATCTGACATACAGTCAGAAAAAAAAGTTGGTTTGATTGACAAGAAAATAAAATGTGTTAATTTTTTTCACTTAGGTTCAAATTTATTTCTCAAAATATTGATATTCATGAAACTACAAAAAGCTGTTTGATTCTTTTAAAGTAAAAAAAAAAAATCAAAATGATGCTGTAAAAAAATCATTTTAACACAATCGCAGTCAAAGGTGAGGACTCGAGTCATGTGACCTGGGACTCGACTGAACTCCTTGATTTGGACCTGTGACAGTACCTCAGAGGTTCTGTAACCTTTAACTCACACATGATGAGTAGAACCGGGTCAGAACCGGGCTTTGGACCACAGGAAGGCTGGTGCTTCCAACAGGGTAGGTGTCCAACAAGAAAGGTCCTAAAAGGTACGAAAATCAGGTAAACACACACAGTCCCCC
>NC_051441.1:674370-675361 GCF_001649575.2 Kryptolebias marmoratus | reverse complement strand
CCCCCCCCCCCCCCCCCCCCCACACACACACACACACACACAGCCTCACACACACACACACACACACACACACACTCCCTGCTGCCCTTCAACCTCGGTCCAAGGAGAAACTGAAGCAGCTGCAGTCCCAGAAGCCGCCAGCAGGGGGAGCAAGAGGAGCTCTGATGCTTTTATTTTTTATTGTTTATCATATTTATTATTGTCATTTGATTTTATTTTTTTTTTTCAGTTTTATATAGAATGTTGGTTTGAATGTTGCTTTAATCTTTCACATTTATTTTTAATATCTGTAATTAATCCGCAGGAAAAAACGGTGTTAGATATAACAGTGGTGATTGTAGACAAAAAGGTTTAATTTTAGAAACTTAAATACTTTCATGAACTTATAATCCTTACTTTTTTACACTGTGTGATTATTAGATCCTCTTTCATAATTATGAGTTTAAATCTCATATGAAGTTATGCTTATATCATATTATGAGACAATTTTATCTTAAATTTTTTATCTTAAAATGAGAGAGGAGAGCATAACTTTGTTATCTCATAATTTCATGACTGACAGGATCTTTTTCAGTAAAGTGTAAAGTTGTTTATGAAAAACAAAGAACATAAAGCTTAGAGGCAGTTTGTAAACATGTTTGATGATTTATTTTTGATGAGAATATCCAACAACACGCCGCCTTTACTCTGTACAGTGAAGCTGCTGTTCTCCTGTTTGTTATTCTTCTGTCTGCTATTTGTAATCTAACTTATTTTAATAACTTTCTGCTATTTTAGCTGTTCGTTCATCAAATGTTCAGCTCATTTAGGGTTCTACAACTTTAGATGTTTTACTTTTATACTTTTAAAAGTATTTAACAAAAATGTCTCCCACAGAAATCTTTTTAATTCCCTTTAAAAAATTCTGATTTTATCTTCTTAAGCTACTTTTAGCTTTTAGCTACCATTCTGCTAGCCTTTAGCTTGTTTTTAATGTTACAGCTGAGCATAG
>NC_051441.1:671067-672978 GCF_001649575.2 Kryptolebias marmoratus | reverse complement strand
GGGGGTCACATCAGCTGATCAGACTCTGCAGCAGCTCCACGCGCCTCCCGCTGCCGCCGCCACGCGGGTTCATCCAGGTTCAGCCCTGATCTGATCATTCTGCTGCACCCCCCCCACCCCCCCAGGTGTGAGCTGAGGGAGGTGCGCGTGCGCGTGCGTGTGGGGAGGGATCGATAGTTTGTGATCAGTAAATCAGCAGCTGAACGTGGAGCTCATTAACATGAACAAAGTGAGGTTACTGCTGCAGCTCCTCATCCGTTCATAAATCATCCCTTCATGTTGGTTTGGTTCTTATTTTTATGATAATTATTCTTCCACACATTTCAAATTTATTCTTTGAAAATAAAACTGAACATGACTCAAAGGATGGAAACTCATGAAGTAAGAAACAAAATCTTTAATAAAATCAGTTTCTTTGGTTAATGTGACCAACAAACAGCCGAAGGGACTGAAACAGCCCAACATCCTCGGGGAGCCATTTTGAGTGTTTTTAGCTCAGATTTAAGGCAGGTTTGTTTACATTAAGTGCAGACCTGCATTAAAGAGTAAACTCTGTAACAACAGGAAGCTGCAGCTTTTCAACCAAAGTTTAATCCTCCAGAAGTTGGTGCTGCAAACAGGAAGTTTGTGACTTCCTGCTTCTTCCAAACAGAAAGGTTCTGCCAAACAAACCGCAGGTCCAGGTCCAGAACAACCCGGGTTCTCCAGAACAACCCGGTCAGGGATCAGTTCGAGGGAAATGTGGATAAATGAGGAAAAAAGACCGGATTGAGGCTCGGGTCTCAACGTAGGAGCAGAAAGACATGATCCTGGTGGACCGGCTCGGTTCTGGTGGACCGGCTCGGTCCTGCTCTGGGCTGACGTCCCTGCTGCTGTCAGAAACTGTGGTTCTGAAGGGTTCTGTGTGGAACCGGTTCTGTTCCTTCCCGTTTATTCCTGTTTTTTATTTCCTGTCTGTCCCTCCGTCCTGTCCTGCCTCCATCTTTGATTTTTGTCCTCAGCTTTGGTCTTTTTTTCCACATTTCGTCCTCCTCTCCTCTTCATCCCTCCATCTTTTAATCTTCATACTCATCCTCCATTTTTCCACCTTCAGCAGCCCGCCGGGCTCCTCTCCTCCATCTTTCCATCCGTCCTCCCAGCCCTTGTGTCTCCACATCACTCTGTCTCCGTAGGAACTCTCGTCCTTTTCTTCTGTCCATCTTGTGGAAACACTCAGACGCCCTCATTCCTTCTCTTTCTTTCCTTTTTTTAAAATCATTTCTGAATCCGTCTCTTCCTGTCAGCCATGTTGGACGATCCGGTAACAGATGCTGCTGTATCATGCAGCAGCTCTGTGATAATAATTATATTATTAGTAATCGTCCACATCATGGCGAGGCTGCCTGCGAGCTCGGAGGCCGTTTGTTTGTCAGCTGGAGCTGTGTGGATGTGTGAAAAGATGTGTGAAAACAGGACAGAAATGAATGATTTTAAAGCTGAAACACGACAGCAGTCATCAGAACCAGGATGAAACATCCTGTGGGTTTATGGTAAAATGACACGAAAGCCTTTAGAAATTAAAACGGAAAGCTAAAGAAGTTCTGGGTTCAAATCCTTTCCTATAAAACATGAATCAGACGGAGCATCGTGATGTTGGACGGCGTTGTGTTTGTTTGGGTGTCTGATGTGGGAAGGCCACGGATTTAAATGATGCTGCATGTGAATAAATGTGTGGGTAAACCGAGACGCTTCGCTGTCCATTAAATCCTGAAAACATGTGTAAGGAGCTCATTAATGATGCATTCACTGATTCTGCTGTTTTGTTATTATTAAAGAGCTGGATATGTGATCTGTGCACACGGACGTGTGTGAAGCGTGTCAAGTTTCACTCCCATTGATTAAAACAGGAGGAAGGCGGCGGGGGGCGGGGGT
>NC_051441.1:670067-670967 GCF_001649575.2 Kryptolebias marmoratus | reverse complement strand
GGGCTGCTGCTGCTTTGCGCGCTGCGGGGCCACACTGCGACCGCACCGAGGAGGAAGAGGAGAAAGCCTGAAGAAGGGTGGTCAGCCCGAACCAGAACCAGAACCGTTTATTACACAAGAACAAGACGGATCTCACGCGCACCGTCACGCACGGATAAAAAAAATCATCAGAAGAAGAAGCGGAAGGCGGAGACTCTTCCTCCCTCCATCTCTGGAACCGAACCGGAGGACCTGCTGGATCTCGGTGTTGGACGGGCCCCCCTCCCCTCACGGACCAGGACCGGTTCTAGCAGCCAGCTCGGCGCGGAGACACCATGAAGGACCGAACGGCGGAACTGCGAAGCGTGAGTTCGGTTTTTGTCTTTCTGTGGGTTTCTGTGGGCCTCCGTGTCCCCCCTCCTCTTCCTCCTCCTCTTCCTCCTCCTGTGGCCGCCGCAGCATCACGGCCTCTCCGTGGGGGGAGAGGGGGAGGCAGGGGGAGGAAGAGCTGCTGGCTTCCAGCGGCTCTGCAGAGGTTCGGCTGGTGCCGTGGAGGCTGAATAGCGGTTCGGGTGGTTCGGATGGTTCGGATGGTTCGGATGGTTCGGGTCTCAGGCCGGACTCCCTCATGTTCCGGGTTTTTTCCGGCTTTAAGCAGGTCTGAACGCAGAGGCCCGGTTCTGCTCAGCGCGGCTCCAAACGCACCCATCCGTGCTAATTCTAATTCGGGCCGTGCGTGTCCGTGCGTGTCCGTGCACGCGTGCCCAGGCGCCCTGATGGAGGAGGAGGAGGAGGAGGAGGAAGAGGGCTGACTCTGAGCGCCGACAGAAAAACGCTGTGATTTTTTTCTTTGCTCTGGAGGCCGCAGCCTTCATCCTGCAGCCCCCTCCCTGTGAGTGAGGGGGGGTCAGATCCGGATCC
>NC_051441.1:666266-667693 GCF_001649575.2 Kryptolebias marmoratus | reverse complement strand
GGGTGGGGGGTGGGCACGGGGTTAAGAGCAGAGATATTATTCCTCTTCGCTGGTCACTAACAGATTTCAGATTCTGTCACTGACTTCCTGTCATTTCCTGCAGATTTCAACCAACTCGTTAAATTAGAGTAATGTGTCGGGTCCCCTCAGGACAGGTCTGAAGACGGGGGTCCACACACACTGCTCTGATTTGAAGAGAGCGCATCGAGCATTAATGGCGTCCGTGGCAAGCCCCTCCCCCGCTCTCCACACCTGCGGCGTCCCCTCAGCAGGAAGTGTGAGACAAACAAGCAAGAGGAAAACAAAAGAAGTTAGAAGTTAGAGATCAAAAATATTTCCATTTCTCCTAAGTGGAAATAAAACAAGAAATATTTATAGAAACTAGAAGTTTTTTCCTGACATGAACCCAGAAGACATCCCATAATTTTACAAAAGCATATAGAAAACCAAACAGGACCACTGAGCAAACAGTAAATTCCTGATAAAAACAGACATTTTGATTTAAAACATCTGATAATTTGAGCCAATAAAAGTCTGAGGTTGGTTTGTTTCGCTCCCTGGCTGCACCAGGCGGGTGGGGCTGTGTTTGTTTGACTTTATTTACTTACAGAATAAACACCTGCTGTTGTCACTCGGACAACAGTACCTAGAAGGCTGGACTTTCAAAATAAAGTTCCACTGAGCTGACACTGGAGAACAGATGAGGCGGATGAAAGTTTGACTCAGATCATTGTGTTCTGTTAGCAAAATATCTCATGAATCAGTGGAGAAACTCAGAAAATAATGGCTGGACATATAGCTACAGCTTAACTGTTGGAGTCAGCTTGATTTAAGATGGCCGCCGCAGCTAATTGACCTTAGCAAACCCAGAACGGCTCTAACAGCCAGTCGCTGAGCCTCCTCTGAATCCAGACTCTGAGCTCAGACTTTTATTCTCAGGTTGAAATGGATACAAATCATTTCTCAAAGTGAGAAGATCTTAGTTTGGATTATTTGTCTCCTCAGAGTCGGATCGTTGGCAATCTGGTCTCAGATTTGGGTTCTTGTCCAGGTCCTCCATGAAGAGGCTGACTGGGCTCAGAACCAGAATCCCACAGAACCGAGCAGGCCCAGTTCAACCCAGTCCAATGTTTGCTCATTACATTGACACAACATTAATATTTCACCGCGCAGCCGAGGCTGAGCGGGGTCAGAGAAGGAACCTCCTGCTTGAACACCACCTCTGACGGGTGGTGTTTCAGAGACCTGTTGGCTCCGTCAGTCAAAGATCAGCAGCGTTTTATGGAAAAAACATGACAGAAAGTGGAGTTCAGGGTGGAGTTCAGGGTGGAGGTCCAGGGTGGAGTTCAGGGTGGGGGTTCAGGGTGGGGGTGGAGGTTTTAGGGTGGAGGTCCAGGGTGGAGGTCCAGGGTGGAGGTCCAGGGTGG
>NC_051441.1:659381-664701 GCF_001649575.2 Kryptolebias marmoratus | reverse complement strand
GGTCCAGGGTGGAGGTCCAGGGTGGGGGTTCAGGGTGGGGGTGGAGGTTTTATGGTGGAGGTCCAGGGTGGGGGTTCATCGGGTCTGGAGACGTCGTGTTTTTAGATCCTGTCAGTGTTTCTTCTTCTTACAGCACGACTCGGGTTCTTACAGTTCAGGACAACAGTCGTCTGTGTTTATCTGTCTGTTAGCAAAATATCTCACGAACCACTGGACACATTTTTAATGATACGCTCAGAAAGTAATAAAAATGGCCGCCACATCTACTGGACCTGAACCCCGTCTGACTTCCTGCTTCTCTGGTCCTCCTGCAGGAGCTGCTGATTGGCCGTCGGACGTCATGTGATTTATGGTTTAATGGCCGTCGTCCCCGGCCTCCTAAATGTGTGTTTTATGTGAGAGCTGTCATGCATTATAGATGCTCCCCCCTAGAGCCCAGCCGGCAGCCTCCTCTTCCTCCTCTCCCTCCTCCTCCTCTTCCTCTGAAGCTCGTCTCAGAACGAACCGGCTCCTTCAGCCAATTAGAGAGCAGCTCGTTATCATCAATTAGCAGTCAGAGTCCAGGGCCTGGACCAGGGTCAGACTGATGTCAGAGATGAATTATTTATCTGAAGGAGCTGAGTTTTTTGATTTGTTTCTGATTCATTTACAAAAAAATCACTTTTAATTAAACTTATTGTTTTTTTAATGCATCAAAAACAGATTTTATGGATCAACTTTAAGTCTTTTCAGAACAAATATGTAGTTTTTAACGTTTCTAAAAGCTTTGGCTTTTATTGAACTCACTCTGACCTTCATTAATTAGTCTTTTATTCAATCCACAGAACATTTAATCAATAATTAAAGGTAAGATCTGCAGCCCTCAGATCAAACAAATCCCGCTCTGCTCTGATTGGTCAGTTCCAGTGGCCTGATCAGGCTCCGCCCACAATCAATTAAACATTTTTAGTAAATACAGATTGTTGTCCTGTTAGTTGAACATTTTCAACATATTTTCACAGAAAACAAATGAAAGGAAGTCAGAAAAATTAATCTGTTGTCACTCCAACTGACTTCTTCTGTGGTTGTTTGGCTCCGCCCACTTGTGAATTTGACACCTAATTGTAGGTGTTTCCTGCAGACGGAGCAGCTGGATGTTTGGTTGTCAGAACATAAATAGTCAGACGGAGACATTAGAGACGAGTTTTTACTTTAAATAGAATCTGCAGCTCAGTTCGTTTCATCGTCACAGAGAAAAACTGGAAACTAATAACATAAAACTCTTCATATTAAAGAGTTTGGATCCAAAATCATTTAAATTATTTTCAGTTTCAGCAGAAAGTTGTTGTTGTTGTTGTTATTTTAATAAAAACATCTTTACTGCGTTAAAACCCAAACTTCTTTTAGATCTGACCTTAAACTCTGAAACATTTCTCCTTCAGCCCCTGAGGATCATGGGAATTGTAGTTGTTTGTCGTGGAAATCAGAACAAGAGGAAAACGAACACGTTACTACGGTAACGCCCTCGGAGCGGCACGCCGCGGCGCCTCGAGGGAACAGGAAGTGGAACCAGGACGCAGAGGAAACAGGAAACTGATCCTGAAGGACGTTTGGCTGCTGCAGCAAACATTAATAACCGAACAATCAGCAGCTTTTATGGTTTATTTACTGTAAATAATCTCATCAGGAGTAAACAAACAAACAAACAAACAGGAAGCAGCTGACGCCGGCCGTCAGGTGTCAGCAGAACCAATAAGAAGTGATCCTTTCATCTTCATCAGAATCTGACCTCACACGACCTTTGACCTCTGACTGACGCCACTAACGCCTTCTTCTTCTTTTAACGCTCAGAATCATCAAACCCTTCAGTTAGTTTGATGTCAGGATCTGTTTGTTTGTTTGTGGCTGTTTTATGTTTTTATAGTTTTGTGTTTTTTTGCAGTTGTGATGATTTGATGAAGGAATTAATTAATTTTAAGATGGCCGCCGCAGCCAGGCAGTCTTAGCAAACACAAACCTGTTTACAGATCCTGAACCTCGGAGTGGTAGTAGCTGAGGGTCATCCCTAACAGAAGCTCTGAGGGCGGCGGGCGATAGGCATTCCTGCAGTTTTGTTGCTGTTTTTCAGATTTGATCCAATTATTTTTGTGTCTTCATGAAAAAGTTTCACAAACATTCAGGTTTTCAGGTCGTTTTATGACTTTTTAAAACATTTTTACTCCAGTTTCTGGTCAGATCTTCAGACACGTTCTGGTTGGTGTGTCTGTGTGTGTGTGAGTGCGTCTTTATTAGCCAATAAACCAATAAAAGCCTGACTTGATTAATTAGCTCTTTGCTCCTCGTTAGAAAACGACTCATTTCATTAGTTTTCCCAGCAGCTCCGTAAAGATTTACTTTCAGAGGAGACCTCCGCGTTCTGGGCCGGTTCTGGTCGCTCTCAGAACCGTCGCTGGTTCTGGTTTTGTGGTTTTCTGCTCGGTTGTGGTGAGGCAGTGGATCTGGAACAGGTCTCACTGTGAAGAACCTGTGGATGTTGGGTTCTTGCAGGACTTGATGTGGTTCTGAAACCCGATCAGAGACCTGTTGGTTCTGCTGCAGGTGGTGTGTTCAGGGCCGGAGAAACGTGGGATTCTGGGCCTTCATCCTGATCCTGTCGACGTGAAACTTTAATCCTGAGCTGAGAACCTTCAGCAGAGCTCAGATTGTTCTTCTTCTGTGTTCTGATTGGTTAACGTGGGCGCTCTCGCCTCCTGGTGGTGCATTATGGGTCCAACAGCGTTTCTGTTGGAACAAAGTTTTTATTTTAACGGAAAATCTCGGGGATTAAATCAGTTTTTCTTTTTGTTTGGTTTCAGTTCTTGAATAAAATCAGGTGACAGGAAGTTGCCGTGCACTTCCTGTCTGCGAGCGCCTCCACCTCCTGATGCATCCTGGGAAAATGACTTGATTACCCAGAATGCCTCGGTGCTGCAGAGACAGGCCAAACTTTCATGTGTTCACAGTATGAATACATTAAAAACAGTTCTTCCTCCTCCTCCTCTTCCTCAGTCCCTGTTCATTACACAGATCCATTAGAGCTCTTCATCCTCTTCATCCTCTTCTTCCTCTTTTCTTCTTCTTCTTTTCTGCTGCGCGTCTTTATCTGTCCTGTTTGTCCCTCCGGCAGAAAACGACTCGATTATTTCGACACAAAGAAGTCGAGAAGGAGGATGAGTGTGCGTGTCTGTGTGTGTCTGTGTGTGTGTGTGTGTGAGGGGGGGGGTGCATGTGTGTGTGGGGTGTGTGTGTGTGTTGCTGCAGACCGACGGTGCGTTCGAGTGTTCACGAGAGGCTCTGATTTCTGAGAGCTCAGCCAAGGAGGCGAGAATCTGACTCCTGAACTGGCAGCACAGATGGACTCTGGGTAGAGCCGGAGCTCCCAGAGGATTGTGGGTAACACGCTGCCGGCGTGTTACCCACAATCCTCACACACACTCAGATACAGAGTGTGTATTCATGCAAACAGATAAACACCTGAGATCGACGTCCTGATTCGAGTCGACGAGAAGAAAAGAAATGAGAAAATCAAATGAAGGAGAGGAAACAAGGAGAGGACAGAAGGAGAGGAAACAAGGAGAGGACAGGAGGAGAGGAAACAAGGAGAGGATGAACAACTTCTGAAAAGTTGCAGATTTTTTTTTTTATTATTAAAATCAACTTTTATTTTACATTTATTCTTCACAAACCTAAAACATCTGAAATGATAATAATAATTATAATAAACCGCTGCGCCCCCTGACAGGAGGTTTGATTCTTTTTACTGATTCGACTTCAAATGAATCGTTCACTAAAAAGAATCAGTTTTTTGATCTGAACATATTTGATTGATTCTGTTAAAACTTGATTTAAAACAGGAAAATGATTATAAGAATAAAAAAGGCAAATATTTATTTTCCTCTCTGCACCCACAGGTAAGAAAATTAATTTATTTCCATATATGGTCAAAGCTGAAAAGGATGAGGTTATTTAGAGTGTAGCTTCATGAGCTCAGCCTCTTCTTCACCTCCTCCTCCTCCTCCTCGAATGAAGAGAAAACAGCAGCGTGAGTGTTTCCGTTATGTAAGTGTGTTCAGATATTAGTCAGGGCCATTCTGCCTGTTAAACCCAGAACTGGACCCAGAACAGAACCCGAGCAGCTCATCAGAACCATCGATTATATTTAGATTCAGTTTTAAATGTTTCCTTTTTAAACTTCCAGCAGGGCCAGTCTAAATGCTGGAAAGGTTTTGTAATTTTTCCATTCCAATTAAAGAACAAACCCTTTATTATTGGAACATCAGTCAAATAAAATGGATTTATTTCATCAGGAAGTTGAACAGCGGCTGTTTGTCTGTTTTTGTGTTTTATGTCTCAAATGTTTTAAGCAGAGACTTGGGGCCCCTCATCCTTCGGCCCCTGGAGGCCCCTGGAGGCCCCTCTTTGTTGTGTTTCTTCTGGTTTTCAGTGGCTGCTCTGATGATATTTCCTGCAGGTTCAGGTCCTCTACAGAGGCCTGGGATCTTCAGGGTTCTGTTCAGGATCTCAGCTGTTCTGGACAGAGATCTCTGAGGTTGTTCCTGGGATCTGTTGGAGCCTCTCTTCCAGTTTGGGGGTCCGATGACCACTGGTACCACTGAGGCCTTGACTCTGGTTCCTCTTTCAGCACTTGGTGTTTCTCTAGCTTCCTCCTGATGTTACAGTCTCCTGGGACTGCTACATCTATCACCACTGCTGTCTCCTGGATCTTATCTCCTCTTCCACATTATGTTTCTGCTGCCTGAGACGTTCTCTGAGCAGATCATCTTCCTGATGTTCTCCAGGACCTTGGTTGGTTCATCCTCCCTCCTCCTTAGAGTTCAGTCTCAGGGTGAAGCCTCCGTGCATCGTGAGGAGCTTTCAGGAGCTTCTCTCTCCTCCTTTGGTCAGGTTCTGATACCAGCAGGGTATCTGATGATATATTACATTTGATAAGATTGTATTTTTTAGTAATTTTCAGTTCTTTTAGTTGTTTATCTGAATAGATGCTTAGAACAGATAAATGTGTGGATGTGCCAAAACTTTCTCCAGCTGAACAGAAACAAAACTGAAGTTATTATCTTTGGACCTAAAGAGGAGCGAACTACAATCAATACGCAGCTCCAGTTATTACAGCTAAAAACCAGTGATCAGGCCTGAAACCTGGGAGTAGTGATGGACTCTGACCTGAACCTTCAGAGCCACATTAAGACAGTCACAAAGTCGGCCTTCTATCACCTGAAGAACATCTCCAGGATTAGAGGACTTATGTCTCAGCACGATCTAGAGAAACTCATCCATGCGTTTG
>NC_051441.1:656425-659090 GCF_001649575.2 Kryptolebias marmoratus | reverse complement strand
ACCACAAATTTGGAACAAACTTCCAGAAAACTGTAAAACAGCTGAAACACTGGGTGCCTTTAAATCTCAACTTAAAACCCACCTGTTTAGAGTTGCTTATGGCTAAATTAGGGTTAGAGTGCGGGTTTTTGTCTCTTTCTTACTGTTTATTTATTGTCACATGCTGTTTTTATTTTGTTTTTTAATTATGTAAAGCACCTTGAAATGCCTTGCTGCTGAAATGTGCTATACAAATAAAATTTGATTGATTGATTGATTGATCTGTTATTTAGCTGTTGTTTATCAGCAGGGTCATCATGGCGGCAGTGCGGGCTCAGTCTATCTCCTGGGTGTCTCCCAGATCAGTTGATTCTCTGAAGGTTATGGAGTCCTCTGCTGTCACATCCAAGAAAAAAAAAAAACTGTGTGGCGGATTTCCAGAGGGAGGGGCTTCGTGTTGCCTTCAGGGACCCTGTCTGAGTCAAACACAGTTGTGTTACTGTGAGGTGTTTGTTGACATGCTGCATTTTCAGGCCCTGAAACCAGATCTGAAGCCTCGACAGCTGCAGCGTCAGGACAGGAAGTTGGACATTAAAGTGTTTTAATGTAAATCTTTGGGGGAAACCTGAATGATGAAAGAAGTCCTGCAGATCTTCGGCTCGTTTTCCTCTTGAACTGTTTTTTATTTCTGTGAGATGAAGAAGTAGAACGACCCACTTTCATTTTCGCCGCGAGCGATCAGGAGAACAAACGACAGACGGACAGGCAGGAAAAGTTTAAACGTTATAAATCTGTTCTTTTTTTTCCTATACTGGGTAAAAATGTCTCCACCCCACACAACCCAGAGCCAAATGTTCTGATCCTGTTCGCTCTGCACGTTTATATTCTTTACGTTTGAATCGATTAACATGAACATGAATCAGAACAACCATCCTGGGACCCCGGTGCTGGGGGGACTGGGGGCACTGGGGGGACCAGAAGATCCAGTTAGACACAGTGAGGCCCCAGGGGCCCGGTTTTATTGTTCAGATCATTTAAACCCTGACGGAGCCGAGACCTGCAGGTGAACAACCGGCTGCTGCTCGGCCAATAGGAGCCGAAGAGAGAGGTCCTGTTTGGATCTGAACCTGGTCCAGTTAGGAGCTCTAAACCCGGTCCTGTTGGAGCTCTAAACCTGGTCCTGTTAGGATCTAAACCCGAGCTGAACGTCCTGAGATAAAATCTGTTAAAATCCTCCAACTAAAAACTTAAAGATCTAAAACCTCAGGTCAGTCATTAAAGTCCAACTTCCTGTGACCCGTTTAAACTGTAGAGCTCCAACAGGACCGGGTTCAGATCCAAACAGGACCGGTCGGGTGGAGTCTCTAACTATGAGCTGTTTAAAAATAAAAGGAGTTTTTAAACAAACTCCTTTTATTTCTACAATCTTTACTCTTCCACAGTTTTTCTGTTTCATCAGCTTAGTTTATTCTGAAGGTCCAACTTCCTGCTGGTCTTTAGAGAAGGAAGCTGGTGGATGTTGGATGTTGAACTTTAGATGTTCTGTTTCTGGAGTAACAGGAAGCATCTGATCGTCTCATCAGGCCAGGATCAGGTTTTTCACCTCTGCAGGCCTGAGAGCAGAAAAACCACAAACAGATTAAAGAATTAAATCACTGCAGGGATCGGACCGGGACCAGCCAGAATCTTTTAAACAGGTTTTTATTAATTATGTCCTTTAGACTCAGTGGATATTACAGATGAATGCTGTCGATCGCAGCCCGTCTGATCTGAGCGGTTCTCTGAGATCAGCTGTTGGCTTTAGAGGAGAAAGTAAAACTTTATTCCCGTCTCCTTTAGTTTCAGGTTTTTTTCTCTGGCAGCGACCCAATGAGGCGATAAATTAGAGAAATATCTTTTTAAATGGGATCTTCTTCCTGTGTCGGCAGCTGATGGATGGCGGCGCTGCAGTCAGACTCATTTTCACACAATCAGTTAAAGTCGGAGGATTTTCAGCTTCGAGTCTAAAGATGTCAGACTTATTTCAGCGTTTCTGTCTTCTTCCACCTGGTGTGTCTCTGCTGGAGGACTGAGGGTGTCCTCTCAGGGGTCAGAGGTCAGAGGTCACACACCCAAACCCTCATTGTTTTCTCTTTAAACAGGAAGTGAAGTCTCTTTAACCATCAGAGCCTCCAGCTGCTCCCAGATCAGGATTAGTTTTTAGTTTTCACTCAGAGACTTTGTGTCTGAGGCTCACTTTTTAGTCAGTGTTTCTGTCAGGGAGTGACAGACACCGGAGTTCTGTGGTTACCATGGTGACCCCAGTAAGTTCTCTTTACTCTTCTCCAACTCATTTCTGTTTTCTGACCAAATTAAAAACAGAAATGATGTTGTAGCGTTCTGTCGTACCTGTAGTCATGAGTGGATTAAAAGAGCGTTTATCAGCTGCTGGTAAGCAATAATGTAACTGCCTGTTAGTAAAATATCTCCTGAACCATTGGATGGAGTTAATGTAGGTAGGTAGGTAGGTAGGTACATTTATTTATATAGCACTTTTCAGCACGAGGCGACTCAAAGTGCTTTACAACACAGAACAAAATCACAGACAAAGTTACAGAAACAAAATTACAGACAGGTACAAGATACAATGATAACTAATTGTCTAAATAAGCTAAGCTAAACTAAACAGATCTAAGCATGACTAAAT
>NC_051441.1:655481-656325 GCF_001649575.2 Kryptolebias marmoratus | reverse complement strand
GTGGGTCCGATGATGAATGTGGGTCTGAGGATGGTTGTGGGTCTGAGGATGGTTGTGGGTCTGAGGATGGTTGTGGGTCTGGTTGTGGTCCTGTGGGTCTAAGACTGATTGTGGGTCCGATGATGAATGTGGGTCTGAGGATGGTTGTGGGTCTGAGGATGGTTGTGGGTCTGAGGATGGTTGTGGGTCTGAGAATGGTTGTGGGTCTGGTTGAGGTCCTGCGGGTCTGGGTCCTGTCCTGATGTCCTGTCTCTGTGTGGACCTCCTGTCCTCAGGTAGAGGAGATCAGAGGCTGTATAGAGAAGCTGTCGGAGGATGTGGAGCAGGTCAAGAAACAGCACAGCGCCATCCTGGCCGCCCCGAACCCGGACGAAAGTAAGACTTCCAGAACCAAACACTCGCCTCACGAGTCTTTCACCAAAACCTGCAGAGACCTGAGAGAAACATGGTGTCTGCAGTTTGACTCTCAGGTAACATGGCACCTGTACGCTCATCTGTCTGTTTCCATGGAAACAGTCCTGACACGGGGCTTTGCATCCTCAGCTTTTGATTGACAGCTCACTGAGCCAATAGGAGCTTTTTATGTTGTGTTCACCGAGAGTCTGTTGGTCCTTCAGAGAACCAGAACCGGGACTGGGTCAGACACCAGAACTGGGACTGGGTCAGACATTAGAACTGGGACTGGGTCAGACACCAGAACTGGGACTGGGTCAGACATTAGAACTGGGACTGGGTCAGACACCAGAACCGGGACTGGGTCAGACTTCAGAACCGGGAGTGGGTCAGACACCAGAACTGGGACTGGGTCAGACATTAGAACTGGGACTGGGTCAGACATTAGAAC
>NC_051441.1:637258-654039 GCF_001649575.2 Kryptolebias marmoratus | reverse complement strand
GTCAGACTTTAGAACCAGGACTGGGTCAGACACCAGAACCAGGACTGGGTCAGATGTCAGGCTGTGGTTCTGGCTGGGTTTTGTAACTCCAGTCATGTGTTTCCAGAATCCAGAGGTTTTGGTCTGCTCAGACCGACCCGGTCCGTGTGCCGGTCTCAGCGGTTCCTGAGCTGTTCAGACTTCCGGACCTTAAATCCAGATGTCAGGTGTCTGAGCGTCACACCTTCACCTCGACCCGAAGCCTCAGCCGTTAACGGCAGCTTGATGAGCTCTGCGGCGCCGAGTCGGAGCCTCGGAGGATCCTGCTGGCAGAGCGCCACCGAGCGCCGCCATCCGTCAGTCCGCCGCTCCTCCCGAGGAGGATATAAGAGGCTCGGGCTGCGGCGCGTTCACCACGACCCCGAGTCTCCATGACTCAGCAACAACGAGTCAAAGTCACCGCCGAGGCCCGGCGCTGAGGTTCGGAGACGAGGCTGCAACAGAGCTTACGTTTACGTTGAGTGCAGACCCGCATTTCAGAATTAGATCGCAGTGGAAAAGTCTTTCAAACTGCACCGTTTGATAAAGTTCAGGAGAATCTTTTTATGTTTGAGTGTCTGATGGCGGCCATTATTGTAATAATTTAATATTTTAATCAAAAATAAATCGGGTCACAAGTTTCTGTCGCTGTTTTTTTTGAGGCTCTGAAGCTGAACAGTTTATCTTCACAGGTTCTGGTTTTTAAACGGATCTTCCTGATTCCTGATCAGGAGGTTCTATACACGGTCTGCTCATCTTCTTACTGAAACAGGATCTGTAAGAACCAGCGGGGAACATTAGAACCCGACTCAGAGCAGTGATTGTGAACGTAGCTCTTCTTTCACTCCACGTCAAAACAAACAGCAGGAAAAATTTGCCAAATCCTTCCAGTCTTTGTTTGAGGAACTTTGTTTTCAGTTCGGTGGTTTTCTGACACGTTTCATTCAGTCTGGATTGAGTCCTGTGATCTGAGAACCGGACGGTGTTCAGCAGGAACGTCGGTTTAAAGCGCCTCGGTGCGGAGACGACAGGCTGCAGTACCACGAGTGGCCACTGGGCGAGGAGTGGCGCTCTAACTGTACAACAACACGATGACCAGAAGAACCTGAAGACATAAAACACGTGTTTCATTTGTGATTCTAGGTTTAGATTTAGACCAAATCAGAAAACTTTTGTTTCTTTAAACTATTTATTTTATTTAATTTGTGTTAAAACGTCTGACAGCCTGAGGTTTTAGAGTATTTACAGCTCTTTTGTTCTGCACGCCCTCACTGTTTGAGTTCACGTCACTGCATGTTGGTGTGTTGTTGCATGATAAATGATGTGTTTTGTTTTGTGTTTTCCATCCTTTCCTTGTTTTTTTTTCCTTTTTGTCGTGTTTTTTTGTCCCTCTGGTCTCGTCTGCATGATGCTGTGACGTCTCTGCTGCTTTTTAAACTGCATGATGTTAAACTCGGCGGAGGCAGCGAGTTAACCCCTGAGGACATGTGAGTATGTGGATGAACATACCCACAGCGCTACAGTCAGCGTGGGGGGAAGGGGGGAGGAGTCAGTATCTTACCTGCAGCGGCGGCGGTCAGAGTGACCTTAGTTTAACGGCCAACGAGGAAACGTTCTTTTGAAGCTAGAAAACATCTTAAATATTAAAGGACACCAAACAGTTCCTGCCTGAAACTCTTCAGGATTTTTTTTGTGTTAATCTAAGTTATAACAGAGACAGACTCTTATTTTGAAAGGATCTCTGAGCTTTATTTTGAGCTCTGCTTGCTTCTGCTAACTGCCATCGATGTCTCTGGGGGGATTTTTAACAGTTTTTTGGGAGAATTTCTTCTTCATTGTTCGAAGTTCTGCTTCCAAAATTCTCAGTTCTCAGTTCCTGAGTTAAACAAACCAAAAAGGCCATTTATTGTGAAAATCTCTACAGGAAGTAGGAAGCTGAGCTCAGAATCAGGTCTTTGTGATAGAATCGTAGGGAAATATCTTCTTCACGCTGATCCGAGCTGACGTTCCGACTCTTCTTCCTCTTCTACTCGTGGCTTCTTTCCTCCTCAGCTCCTGAATGATGCATGATGGGAAATGTAGTGAGAGCAGACGGCTGCAGACCACAAACATTCAGGATCGATCCTTCGCTTCACTTCTCTGCAGAATTTATCTTTTTTATTTAAAATGTTTTATTCTTTAGAAGAAAACCCTGACACTTTGTTGTTGTTTCTTTAAGGCATGAATACAAAAACTAAATTAACTGAAATTTATATCTTATCTAACTGGTGCTGACTTCCTGTAACAGCAAAGTAAAAGCTCTAATGTCTGAGTGTCAGTGAACGCAGCATCGCGTGGAGCTGAAACACGTTTTAAAGAGTTTTTGTTGAAACTAAACGAAATAAAACAGAAAAATAAACCGACTGCAGGACGAGTTTAAATCTATTTCCCAAGATTTTACAAAAAATGAAAAATAAATAAAAATAAACAACTTTAACATTAACATTTAAAAATTGCAAGAAAAATAAGTTACAAACAAAATAAATGTTTAAAACGTTACTGATTAGAGCAGCTGTAGATCAATTTATTGATCAGTGTTTCAGCAGATAACCACTCATCAATCAGCCTCGTTAATCTGATTGGTTAACGATCAGCCAATTAACGCCCTCCGAGGGCCATTTGAAGCAGCTCATTAACTGTAGCTTTGTGGGCGGGGTCATTTTTTGTTTAGTTTTAACAGAAGTCTTCATCATCTGAAGATATTTTAGCGATCAGGAAGATCTGGTCTCGCTCAGACGGTGATGCAGTCAGACATTAGTGGGTCGAACACTCGACCAGCCTGCAGTCAGAGCTGCAGCAACGCCCTGTTTGCTCTCTGTGAGGAAGAGGAGGGATGCAGCGAGGCGGTCAGACGGAGAGCAGGGTGAGTCAGAGGTAGAGGAGGCTGAATGGCACTGCAGCGCTCGTAAATCTGACTGCACTGCTGCAGTTAGAGCTCCAACATGGCCGACTGCTCGTGCTTCACAGCCTCCTCCTCCTCGTCTTCCTCACCCTCCTGACCCTCACAGGCAGAAACCAGCAGGAGGTCCAAACTCCAGCTTCAAACTGCATCAGCCGCTGATGATATTTACTGTTTTCAGCTCAAATGAAGCTGAGTTTAAAAATAAATCATTAAAAATCAACTCTGCAGAAAAACCAGATGTTTCAAAGTGAAACTTTTATTACTTTCTGTTTTCTGGATGTTTGTAGACTGATCAGCAGATCCAGAACGAGTAAAATGTTCTGCTGCTGACATAAATCTGTCAGAATAAACTCAGAACTTTTTTCAGATTTTATTTAGCTTCACCTGAAACGTCGTGACGTGTTTCTTTTTTGTTGCAGAGACCAAACAGGAGTTGGAGGACCTCACAGCTGACATCAAGAAGACGGCTAATAAAGTTCGCTCAAAATTAAAAGGTAAAAGATTCAGTTGGTTTTTATTGTCTGAGGCTCAGTTTTACAAAGTTTGAAACTTTTAATAAATCAGGACTGAGTTTCATTAACATCCATCCAACACAGTCAAGTACATGATCGCCCACCTTGGTCATCTTCATCTTCATCTTCTGATTGTTTGAATGATTCTTTAATGTCTTCAGTAAAAATGTGGGTTTTGTGAACACTTAAATAAAAACAGAGACAGGATCCAGTAATTTTTCTCTTTTAAATCCCAACAGAAACAAAGCGGTTGTGTTTGTTATATTAATGTTTTCTGGGACTGAAATGTGGGCAAAAAGCTTTAAAATCCTGGTCTTTTATTTGATTTACAGACTTTAGTTGTGCATCTTCTATATTTGTAAACGATGAAATATTTTAAAAGTTAAACTGAAGAAGTGATTTTAAACAGCAGTGAAGTCAGAAGAGTAATATCTGTAAAAAGCAACCAGCTCCTCCTGCAGTTTGTGCTGTTTTTATCAGGCTTCTCTCACGTCAGCCTTCAGCTGCATCGGGAGATGAAAATATTCAGAGAGTGTGAGGGTGATTTATCAGGCTGCAATCGCTGGAACAGCAAACAAAACACAGATAAAAACCAGACAAGCTAAAGAGCTTAAAGCTACAAGAAGGACACAAAGAGAGCGACTGCATCTGCAGCGGTTCATGCTGAGGGTTCAAGGACATCACTGCTTTAATGTGGAGAGCCAGAAGATGGACCACACACACGCACACACACACACACACACACACACAGGCAGTACTTATGCAGACTGAGAATAGCTGCGATGGAGCTATAATTGGAATCCCCACGAGGCAGCAGCGAGTGTTATTGTCCCCACAAAGACAGAAACTCTGCAGCATCTCGACCGTAGCTCTGAAATCCTCCGAGGGGGGGTCCAGGTTCACAGAGTCTGCATGTTCTTCCAAAGGTATCGAGTGAGACCGACGGTCAAATGAAGCCGTTCGGTTCTTTAAAGGCCTGGCACCTGTCAGCCTGTATGACTGAGTCTAAAGATCTGCTGCAGACCGAGAGTCTCTCTGTGGGCAGCATCAGGGACCTGGACCTGGACCTGGGTTTGATGCTCCGACACATTCTGGACCTTCTGTAGAGGTCTAAGGGGAGCCAGTGGAGCTCAGTGAGGAGTGTTGGGACATGAAAAGAGACCAAATATTTCTGGTTCTCACACACATCTCCGTTTACCTTCGACACCGTTTTGGTCAGAAGTTTCCATCCTCTCGTCATGGACACGAATATCAGAATTATTTGGAGCTTTGAATGATGTATTTGAACCAACAGGGTGGAATGATTACACAACATACAACCTCAGAGACCTCAGGCTTGTCGTCTCCATCCTCATCTTGGCAGGATTGATAGCATTCATTGAGTTAGTTGGTTTCCTGTTGGGACCCGTCGTTTAATCAGAGTCCTCAGGTTGAGGTCGGGGAAGTGATAAATGAAGTGATAAATGAAGTGATAAATCATTACCTCAGCATGATGCTACCACCACCATGCTTGACAGCTGGTTCAGTGTTTGTAGTGGAAGAAGGCCTCTCCCTGACTCCTCTAAACATCCTTCTGGTCTCAGTCTTTGTCTCGTCTGACCATCAAACCTTCCTCCTGAAGGTGGACCTTCAGACTAGGGGCTTCTCAGTCTAAAATCAGATCCTGGTTTCTAATTTATATTTAATTTCAGGGGCTAAGAGTGTGTTCAGCAGAGATTTTATATTCCTGGAACAGATTTTTACATAAGAACTAATAAACACGTGTCTTATTTTTTCTTTTTTTTTTAGCTAAAGATGCTAAACATGTCCTCAATCAGACACATGAGGACACACAATCTGTTGCTTACTCACTCAGTTTTCATATCACTGTCACACAGATACACAAAAATACACAAATACTGCACGCTCGCACCATCGGTGCTGTGTGATACTGCTGAGTCATCGTGGATCCAACAGCAAGCAGCCGGGCCACGAGCCAGGAAACATGCACAAATGATTTTAGCTGGAAAGAAATCCGAGGACATGACATTGACCTGTCGCTCATCCCCGAACGTAACCAGAAAACTAACCTTTCTGCAAAGATTTGATGGTTTAGATTATAAGGACAGATGCAGGAGAAGGTCCCCACAAAGACAGGAAACAGAAGGTCCCCGAAATCCTGTGAAACAAGAACACGTGTGCTCCTGAAAAGATTACATAATCATCTCAGCTCATCTTCATCACACTGGCGAGACAATCTTCATCAGTCACATGACCGAGACAGAGCTGCAGCCAGTTATTATAACACACACACACACACACACACACACACACACACACACACACACACACACACACACACACACACACACACACACTCACACACACACACACACACACAAATTCAGCTGATCAGGTCGTTGTCAGCTCAGATCTTCAGCTCTTTTACAAAAACTCTGTCGGTCTGATACTTATTGAAGTATTCACTGAAGCCTGTAATCCTGCCAGCGCCCCCTACAGTTCGTTCACATTTTAACGTATCATTCCTGCAGACTTATCCTCTGAACTACATCACATTAAACATCACGGTGTTCCAGCTGCAGCTCAGAAAATCTGTCCGATTTGCTTTTAACGGTTCAGAAAGAAGGTTAAATATTACAGAAACAAGGCTTAACGATGTAATTTATCCACTGAAACGCTGCAGCATGTTTTCTAACAGAGACACAAACTAATACAAGCAAACAGAAAAAGGTTATTTCTGCAGCTGTCACCTTTTTGATGCATGAATCGGCCATATTAGGTTTTAAGGTTAAAGTTTTTGAGTCAAAAGTCCAACTTTGGGGGGTTTCAGTTGATGTTTATGTTTTAGACTTAGAGATGCTGACCTCTGGGTATAAATACAACAAACTATTAGTACTTCTGGATATTTAAGGATTATATAGACAGACTTGTTATCAGTTCTCTAAAACAAAATGTAGCCTGAGATACCACTACACGTGTTAAATGGTGTTCGGCTGAAAGTTGGGTTACATCTGAGGAAAACAAACATCACATCGGCTCTTTCACAATAAGAGCACTGGTTAAAACGACTGCTGACGCTGTACGTTTGTGTGTTTGTGCAGCAATCGAGCAGAGCATCGAGCAGGAGGAGGGTCTCAACAGATCATCAGCAGACCTCAGGATCCGAAAGACACAGGTGAGTGGCGTTCAGGTGAAGCATCGAATGGATTTATTACATAAGAACATCAACGTGTGATTAAAGTTAAACTCAAACAGAGAGTTATAAACACCTCACCCAGACATAATTATCTCTTTCATTTAAGATCTGTGGGATTCATCTGGAGATTTGATGAAACTCTACTCCCTCTGTTAATTTAAATTCATGTATTTGTTGTAATTTGTTAACAGTTGATAAAAGACTGAGATGTGGGATCCCTTCATGCTCACTTACTTTCTCTGCTGAAGCTCTTTCTGCTTCTTCTCTGAGCATCTTCATGTGGGTGGTTTCACGCTGCAGTATCGTGCTCTGTGATTGGCTGCAGCGTGGACCCAGCTCTCAGTCTGTCTGCCACCTGGTGGTCAGGAGAAGAACTGCAGCATCAGCAGCTTACACAACCACAGGGATGTGTGCAGAGATAACACCACCTCTGCAAACACAAAGACACAGAAATAACTCACTTTGTGCCCACAGGCAGAAGCCGTTTCTATCTGGTCCTGTTTACAGCCACAACAATGATCTTTATTTATAATTCTGCAACCGCTGTGATATAGAAGCAATAAAAACAAAGTCAGAGTTTAACAGAACTAAATTACATTTCAGTGAATGTGTTTTCTGACAGTGTGTTCATGTTTTCCAGTCCAGCCAGTTGACATCCAAGTCCTCCTCCTTGTCTCCCTGCAGCACTCGACGCTGTCACGTAAGTTTGTGGAGGTGATGACCGAGTACAACACCACGCAGTCCAAGTACCGCGACCGCTGCAAGGACCGCATCCAGAGACAGCTGGAGATCAGTGAGTGCACCACAACACACTACACAACAATATACAACAACCCAACACAGGCTTGAGTCCGGCTGCTGTCAGGTGTGTCCTGCTGGAGTCACATGACCGTCAGGTGTTCTGATCCGGTGTTCCTGTGTTCTGTCTGCAGCTGGAAGAACCACCACCAACGAGGAGCTGGAGGACATGTTGGAGAGTGGCAAACTGGCCATCTTCACCGATGATGTAAGCGGCGCACCTGAGCCCGGCTGTTGCTACGGGTTACCTGCTCCGTTCTGCACCCCCGCCACCATACGGGGTCCAGACCGGAGCAGGAGCCGCGCTCAAACATCAGGTGAACACGGCCTTTGTCACATGACAGCGAGGGGGGAGGGGAGGGGAGGGGGGCAGCTTTTATTTTGAAGGAGTTCCTTCAGATTGTCTTCTCCTTCAAAGTAAAAGCTTCCATGCATTCAGGAAACACTGATGTGTGGCAGCAAGCAAAAACTGAGCTCCTCTGGTTGAAGCCACGCCCACATGTGATGTCACAGTGGGCTGACCAATCAGTGGAGGTCAGTGAACCCAGGTAATCAGCAGGTTTTCACTCTGAACAGGTAACTGAAATATACAATTAAAACACATCTAATAGTTTATTTTTATCTATTTAAACATTATTTAAACAAACAATAAATAACATTCAGTGATTTTATTCATTTAATTTGGAAAAATACAAATAAAACTAGAATCTGATGGAACAACAGATTTAAAAAAACGTTTTTAAAGGTTTATTTGATTAATCTGTTAATGTTTGTTACACATTCATTACAAATTTATTTATTTTTTATATTTAACAAACATTTTGTTTAGTTTTGTGTAGGTAGAGGTTAATTTCAGGCGTATTTATTCTGCTAAAATGAGGATGAACCAAAGACATTTTTTATTTCTCACCTTTTTGTTGATAATTAACCAGAGCGCTCCTCTGGTCTCGAAACAATTCAGTTTTTACTTCTCGCTGGGATCAAATGTTTGCCAGATTTAAATGTTTGTCTCCAAACTTTCTGCAGATCAAAATGGACTCTCAGATGACCAAGCAGGCCCTGAACGAGATCGAGACCCGACACACCGAGATCATCAAGCTGGAAAACAGCATCCGTGAGCTCCACGACATGTTCGTCGACATGGCCATGCTGGTGGAGAGCCAGGTGGGTCACGTGACCTCAGGAGGCCAGCGGGCGCGCCGCGGCGGGGCTCGGGTGTTAAACTCTGCCGCGTGTGTTTCAGGGGGAGATGATTGACAGAATTGAGTACAACGTAGAGCACTCCGTGGATTACGTGGAGCGAGCCGTCTCCGACACCAAGAAGGCCGTAAAATACCAGAGCCAGGCTCGTAAGGTAAGACGTGCCGCGGAGTTATCGGTGTTTTCTGAAAGCTGTACGCTTCAGATCAACCGTCTGATGAGTGTTGGACGACGACATGAACCAGTTAAGAGTTTAAATGTCATCCTGACCCAGGATGGAGACGTTCTCTGTGTGGTCCATCTGACCCAGAGAACTTAAAGGAAAACACGTTCATATTCCAAAGTTCTTCTCTGTTTATGGGGAACCTGTTATATAAGATGTCTTCAGCTGTCATCAGAGACGCGGCAGAAAAAAGTATAAAGTTGAATTTGTTGTTGAAGAATCCCCAGATCTGTTCTGTTGTGTTATTAAAACCAGCGAGCTCTCGTCTCCGAGTCCTTCTTAAATAAATACTACTTCAGGAGGACTCTGGTTAACTTCAGTCTCATCGGTTCCGTTTCCACGTCAGTTGGCCGTACAGATGTTGGCATATTTTAAAACCAGAGGTTTGGGAGGCTTTGGCTTCATGAGAAGCTCAGACTGATTGGTCGGCCCGGTGGTGCGTTCAGGTTTTATCCAGGAACTCAGACAGTTAGTGATGAAGATACAGGACTGTCCCTGAGAAGGTGCACGGGCTCGTTGTACCTGAAAGGGTTCACAGAGAACCGTAAACATGCTTGTTCCTTTCGTTGGAACCTTTAAAGGAACATTTCTTGTATTTTAGGATGGAATGAGGTTAGGAAACAGCTGAGCTACCCTCAGAGCTCACAAGACTGTTTTAAGGTGGTCCAGGTAACTCTTAGGAGCAAACATGAAGAAAAGGTACAGGCGTGTAGGATTGTTTAAGGAACCATGCAGGTTCTTTATGGACATCACTGTCCCTGTTCTCTGTCCTCCGGAGAACATCGAGAGGCGATCAGACCAGCCGCACCTCAAACGCTTTGTCTCCTTCCGCCCTGCAGAAGAAGATCATGATCATCATCTGCTGCATCATCCTCGGCGTGGTCCTGGCGTCGACCATCGGCGGCACGATGGGTTTCTAGGACATCCCACCACCTGCTGCCGTGACGACCGACGCCGACCAACCGACAGCCAGCAGAGAGAAGAAACAGCGACGACAACACAAAAACTTGAAACACAAATGCAAGACAGATAACCAATCAACTAGAAGAGATCAGAATCTAATCACAGATAAGAGGAAACACCACAGGTTTGGGCGGGGTACAAAAAAACAAAGAAGAAAACACGACATCATATTCTAGCTGACTTATCCAAACAACGTAAACAAAGAGAGGGTACAAATATTTATTACAGATGTAAATGTATTAAACATATGAAGCAACAGATGGGTTAGCTACTTGTAAAAAAACATAGCCTAGGACATTTACTTGTTTGTTTCTTCAGCTTTTTTCTTCTTTTTTCTTGTTTGTTTGTTTTTTGTGAGTCTCCGAGGACAGTGACGGCTGCTGGGTGGGAGTTCTGTGGGATTAATCTGTTCCGCTTCTCACGTTCATTTCTGGAAACAAACATTTAACACAGAAATCCAGAAAAAACAACAACAACCTTTCAGAAAGGAGATCAGTCTGAGGGCCGGTTCTGAAGCAGTCTGGAATGTCGCGCCTCGCCGTTGGTTTAGATCGCCACTCATTGGCTGCTTGCTCCTCATTGGTTGCTCGTTCCGGTCATTCACCTCGGTCAACCTGTTGAATGAGCTCAGAACCCGTCCTGCCGGAGCCTAAAACCCGTCACACTGATGTTTCTGCAGGGGTCAGCCTCCCCTTAACTGTGGGACCCCTCCAACCAAAGATGGGGGGCGGGAGGACCTCTGGTCTTCCTGATTATTTAATTGGCCGGGTGACGTTTGACTGACAGGTAAAAGTGGGGTAGGAGGCTTTAAAGGAGGGTGGGAGGAGATGGACAGTTAATCTATGCAGTTAAAAGAAAGTCCCGCCTACCCATACCGAGACAGCCAATGAGAATGGGGGATTCATGCTGAAGCACCAAGAGCCTCAACAAAACTAACGAGAAGAGCTGAAAAAACGAGTTCTCCGAGCGTGATATTTTGTTTTCTGGATGGGGAGCGTTTGATGCTTTTTGTCGTGCTGCTGTTGTGGTGCATGTGTGACGCGTCCTGTGAAGCCTGGCATCGTGTCGATGTTTAGCCCGTGTGATCCGGTGTGTGTTTGTGTTGGAGGTCTGTGATGCTTCAGTGAAGCTCAACGACGTTTCCTTCCAGTGTAGGGATCTTTCTGACTGAACTGCACTGCTGAGGGTTAAGATCCAATAATTAACAAACCAGAGTTAATTACATCACTGGTCCCCTTCAAAATCTGATTAAACTAATTATAAAACTGTCAGCTGTACATTCAGTGGAGTGTTTATTTTACACAGTGGGTTTTAAAAGAGAAAATAAGGATTAACTGAAAGCCATGAAAATGCAGACTGTAAACATGTTGAGCATTAAACTTAAAGAGTAAAAACTAGCATGTAGCATCTCTGCACAACAATATGGAAGCTGGAACACACATTCCTCCACAACATGAACACATACGTATGTTTGTGAAGACGCTAAAATCTCCCCTCCATCACATGACCGTCCCGTGTTGGCGCTGGTGTTAGCGTTAGACTGCGCTGCTTTGCATGCTGTAGCATTAGCCCGTGTTTGTGTAGAAGCTTGTTGGACTTTTATCAACAGTTTTTGGTCTTTTTTTTGAAGAAGTGGAAGCAGTGAGTTCAGTCCAGTGCTGCGAAAAGGTTCCTGAAAGTTTAAGGAAAGGCTAATAGCTTCTTCTAAGCTAATCAGTAACATTTTGTAATGAAGAAGGATTTTAGTGATACAAATTTACAAATATTTAAAAGTAAAATAGTCACTTTAAAATAGATTAATTAGACTATGTTAGCATTAGCACTTAGCTGTAAGCCTGCACAAGAATGCACTCGTTACACCGAAGATGCTAATTAAAGCTAATGATGACGGCGTGTTAACTTCAGCTGCCTGGGACAAAATACACACGTGTTACATTTCAAGACTTTATATGTTGTAGATGCATGTTTTATTTTGATGTTGGTGACGTGAAACTTGTTGAAAGGTAACAAAATGTGTGCGTTGCCTCAAACTGGGCAGAAGGTTCTGTTGAAAAGTTTGTGAAAAAGTTACAAAACATGAAGATATTTTATGATGCACTCAGAGGAGCTGTTACTGTCAATTAAATTTAAAAAGGTGACGCGACAACAGCTTTAGCTTCAATAAATCAACTTTTGGTGTGGGTCAAACAAATGGACCGGGACCTCGTCCGGTCTTAGTCGGTTTCCAAAAGAACTCTGTGGTTTGGATCTAATTCGAAACAAAATGGAGCAAAACTCCAGAACTTCAGTCTAAATCTGAAGCTGCATGAGGTGATGAGTTCCACAACAATCACCTTCATTTAAACATGTTTTAAAAGTCGCTCCATGTGTTGGATTAACAACAGTGTCCACTCTGAATGTTTTGTGACCTGCTCATGATTGGCTGAGACTGGGCTGAGGTTTTAAGGAGGAAAGTGCTCAGGCTCTGTGATACGGAGGTCAACGGACTTCTGTTGAGGCCGACGCTGAACAAAGTACCACCTTAAACTCACTCAGCACTGCAAGCAACACGTTTAGTTTGTTAGACGTAGAGAAGTAGTCGGTGTTTAGTGTAATATCTGTATTTTCTCTGGAGATGTAGTAGTTAGCATTGTTAGCTTTAGGTGTCTGTGATGCTCAAAAACGTTTTAGCTCCAGGTTTGGAGACGAAGGGAGGGTTTTTAGTCTTATTCTTCTTCTTTGGCTTTCCAAAACCAAAACTGCTTATTTCACCAAAGTCTCGCCCCCACGACTCGTCCCAGCAGCAAACTAATGTCTCTGAACAAACCTCCTGTAGGCTTAGAAGTTTCTCAGCTTTTGTGTTGTTAAATTCTGTTTTCAGAAATTATTTCCAAATTTGTACAAATACCAGTAGATTTAGGAGTTTCAAGCTGAACAAAGCCCACCGGGTGTGTGTTTAACACGTCTGATCCGATGTTTCATGTTTGTCAGTTTGATGCTTCGCTCATCAGAGAGTCAGCGACACAATCTTTCATTCAGCTCTGCGTTCTCGGTGGCCGATGGTTGTCCGGGTGGCGTCCCAGTCGTCTGTGGTTTCTGCGGTGGGGATGGTGGCAGACGGAGACCTGAGGTGTGAGGATGTAGCACCAGCTAGCTTCACGTCACTTCGCCGTGCGTTTTCTGTAAAGTTTCTGTTTTTACATCAATAACTGAATACGGTTCGGACCTTGAGTGTCTGAACCGATGAGTGTTTGGACTCTTCAGCGTTTGGACCAGAAATCATCGGACCCCTGAGTGATCAGACCCCCGAACATTCAGACCCTGAGTGTTTGGACCCTGAATGTTTGGACCCTGAGCATTCGGACCCCTAAGACCCCCGAACATGCGGACCCCTCCTGTCTTGTGCTGTAGTTGTTTGTACAAAAAGACGAGGATGACGATGGTTGGGAGCCGGACCGGCCCGTCCTGCCGTGTGTAATAATTACAATAATTTAAAGGCATGCAAAACGTTGTGGAGTTTGCATGACGGTGTTAGTTTTCGTACCCCACCCTGCCTTCCTTATCGTGCACTTTACCATCTGACCCGATTGATTAGCACATTAGCTACTGTTACTACTTATTCTCATATTTGTGTTTTGTTTGTTGGGTCGTACTTTTAGCGTTCTGTTGAAATGTGAGTTCTTCCGTCTGCTTCCTCGGAACCTCTCGATAGTTTCCACACCTCCTACATCTGCGCTGCCTGCTTCATTCGTGTCGTAAGGTTGTGGAGGATTTATCTCCACACCGTCTGAGTTTGGAGCTGTGGGATAACCTCCTGTTGAGCCTCCGCCTGGCCTTGTGTGTGCAGCATGCTTCCCCTCCTCTCCGGTGAAGATCGGTGTGTGTGTGAGTGTGTGTGTGTGTGCGTTAGCAGCACGAGTTTGTGTAGACGTGCGAAGCGTCTGATTGCAGTTTGTCGGGTCGCAGCTGTTTCAGAAATATTTGAAGAATTCGAAGATCATTCGGGACGCCATGATCACTGTTATTATTTCCTTCAAACCAAAGCGTTTCTTTCCTCCCTCGTGTTCTCGAAAAGTTTGCCCCAAAATATCCAAGAGCACAACGCCGGTCAAGTTTACACTCAGAAATTAAAAAAATGAGACAATAAAAACTAACCCCCACCACCACCAGCCCTCACTGCATGTTGGTCTGTCCATCAATCAATCAGCCAATCAATCTATTGATCCTACAGAACAAAGTCTGCCTCCGCCCGTTTCCTTTTTACCCGTAGATGTTTGTTTGTGTCTGATTGGTGGAAAAATACTCCTTAGTTTCTCCTCCGTTTGAGACAAAGGTGGTGCTTTCTTCTTCAGTTTATGTTCTGCTTATTTTCTTCTTGTCTTCTTTTCTTGTACAGCTTGTTTATCAGTCGTGGTCACACTTCAGGGTCGATGCTCCTCTGCAGGTTTTCAGGGTCAGATTGTCCGAAGCGCTCAGAAGTTATGAAAAACAGAGGTTTCCAGCAGCTCCTGGAAGGTGAACATTTAATCCTCTCTGTCAGCACCAACCCGAGGCCGGGCGTTGAAACGATAAACCTTCCCATTAGTTTCTCTGTAGGAAGAGTTCCTGTAGATGTTAGGGACAGAAGAGCAGGCGGCCATCTTGTGATGAAACCAGATGCATCTTCCAACATCATGAGAACATCTCTGTAGAGACGGGGTCATGAATTATATCAGAAAGCAGAAGTTACCTGTTCAGATGGGTAATAATCCCAGTGATGGAGAATAATGTCGAAGCTCTTTTTCTCCAGGAAAACTGACAATAACATAATTATTACTTAAACCTGGTGACATTTTCAGTTTATTCAGGTGGAAATAAACATTTCAAAGTCGTGGAGCGAGAACCAGCAGAGAGCATCTTCCTGTGTGTGATGAAGGACTGCAGCCTTGTCAATCAATATTTAAAGAAGAATATATAAATATATAAATGTAAATCTTACACCAACATACTGCATTTGTAAACCTGTATATGTACGTGGCTGCGGGGCCTTCCTGCTTCTGTTGGCGGTGTACAGTTTCTGTCAGAGCGGGACACAAACAGCAAGAAAAGAAATCACGCAGAGACGGCTTCGGTGCGACGCAGAAACTCCAAAGATTGACTTCCTGTTAGCTGTTAGCTGTTAGCAACATAACCCGAGGCGTTGGTCCTCCATCCCCTGTGGACACAACGCGTGCTGCGTTCAAGTTAGTCGTATTTTCCCCTTCCTCCGCCGTCTGGCCGAGCTCTTCTCTGCCAGGATTTTTTTCTTCTTCCTGATGAAACTTTCAGAAACCAAACCCTGTTTCGTGTCCCGCTCCGGGTGATCCATAAATATTTGTGTTTGTTGTTACGAATCGATTTCTTTGGTCCAAACATGTCTCTGCTCTCTTCTTAAAATGAGACAGTATTTAGTTTATATCAGTGTTTTCTTTTTCCCTTAGTGGGAGGAGTTAGGGGAGGGGTCACATAGATAGACCACGCCCACACAATCCTTGCCATAACATGTAAGAAATACACTTATTATTATTATTATTATTATTATTATTATAACCATAACTGAGAAATAAAATGCAGTAAAACATTTGCAGAAACCCAGAGGGAGAGCGAACAGCTTCACACAAAGTGATCAAACTAAACTTTTAAAACGGAGGTTACCATAGCAACGATTTCAAGAAAAGGACTTTATGTTATCATAAATTATAGTAGTAATATTGAATATTGAATGCTCGCAATTTTGTCAAACTGAAACTGGAATCTTTGTGTTATGTAATTATTGTAAATAACTTCAAAGAGAGAAAAAATGACTTGCATGTCTATGTATAAATCTACTGAGATATTATTCCTGTCAAAGTTGACGAGCCGTTCGACCTCTGTCCTTTTTCGCCGCGCTGACGTCACCTGTCCTCGGCCCCGCCCCCGTCCGCTTCCATCCATCTCTGTCTGCGTGGCTGAAAGACGTCGGCAGCAAGACGAAGACTCGAAGCTTCCAGCGTTGTTGTCGTCCGCTGTGTTCACGCCGGGCAGCAGACAGAAAAGGGGCGACGGTGTTTTTGGTAGCAGAACTTTTACTGAGCTGCAGAGTCGCACCTTTTCAAGCCTTCGGGTCTTTTCTTGTTTTTGTTTTTGTTTTCCTCCTGTCGGCACAATCCGGTTTGATCAATCAGGAATAAAAAGATCCGGTGTTGGTGGCGTGAACACAGCTACACATCCATCCATAACCCCAGCTCCAGAGGCTCCGCCCACTGGATCCTCTGATGAAAGTGCTTCCCTCCATATTAGGAAACTTAACCCCGCCTCCAGGGCTTTAGAAGCCACGCCCCTGATCATTTTGGAAGTCCTGTAACAAACTCTCTGTTGGACGTCTCTCAGCCACAAAGAAACCATTTCCCCCAGCGTTTAGTCTGCACCCAGTCCTCCCCACCAGTTCATAGCCATATCCGAAGCGTTTCGTTTGGTCTGAGCAGTTCGGTTTAAACATCAGAGACGAGGAAGCGTCCCGGTTCGATAAAAGCTGAAAACCAGCCTTCATCTCGGCCTGGAACTCACCGAAGACGAGCTGTCCTCAACAACCAACATGTCTGCGACCTGAGACTCAACCCCAAGTTCCTCCTGACGTACCTCACAGCGCCACCGCAGTCTTCCTCCTTCTTTGATTCCTCGCCGAGTTCCCGGTCGAGATCTTGGCTCGTCAATAAAACGGCGGCCCGTTTGGTTTGACACGATCAGTGCGCCTTCGAGGAACGTGGTTCTGCCAGAGTCGCTACTTTCAGGCCCGGGGGAACGAAGCGTGCAATATTCTGAGTAACAAGGGCTGACTTTACCGCGGCGAGGCGACGGGCCGAGGCGCTGGGCCGGGGCGACGGGCCGAGGCGACGGGCCGAGGCGACGGGCCGGGGCGCTGGGCTGAGGGGACTGGCCGTCGGATTGAGACGA